>NW_007731593.1:51426-53995 GCF_000696425.1 Galeopterus variegatus
AAAAACCTAGCTAGTGTCTTTGTTTGCTGTTTGTTTATGGTGGTTGTATTTTTTCCTGTCAATAACTCTTTGAGAGCTTTAACCTTTTCAGAACTGACATCTTACCCAAAATTACACATACAAAAAAGAATTTTCCTTAGCATTTTAACCTCTTGAGGTGCCTTTTACAATTCAAATTTTAAATGTTTGTATTTAAAAAGACAATCAGTAGGTGACTGTTCTGTCTTCATATGTTGGAGACTGTGCCCCACCTATGTAGTCTGTGTCAGAGACTGATATTTTACAAGGTGCCAGGGGGGTTGCTACAACAGGCTCTCGTGTCTTCAAAGAGTTGCTCCTGAGGTGGGCCTTAGATCATGCTTACCAATGGCATTGCCATGAGGGCCACTGGAGAATGGATTTATATGACTAGTGTCCCCTTTATTTCTTGACAGTAAAATGGGTCTCGATAAACCTTTCCTTAAAATTATTTATCCAATTTGTTAAGCACACATTTATGTAGAGCCTAGTTTGAGCCAGGCTTTAGTCAGCACTGGAGATATAAGAACGCATGAGAGGAGGGATTTACAGGATCAGTAGGAATTTGTGAGGAGAGAAGCAAGGGAACGACATCTCCAAGTGGCAGGACCAGCAGTTCAGTTGAGCATTGCTCCAGTTGGTCTGGGATGCTACTCTTCCCTCTTGCAAAGTTCTCTCAGTCACTCAGGACTGTATTTGGCTATGGAGGTGGCTTCTAGAGGGAGGATGAGTTCTGGCCTCTCTTAAAGCTGCTTCCTTCATAAGACTTTTCTCTTTGGAACACTTTTGTCCATTGTAAATGGGTTTTCAACCATTAGGCACTTGTTTGAAAGTACTTGTGGCAGGGTGCTGAGACCCTTTTAAGTCCTCTTCCATGACTTTAAGGAACCAGTCATCTTTTGTCTGGTACCACAGGCCATCAGCCTGGGGAAGGAATACTTATGGAATGTTGAATCATTTTTACTTACATACCAAGTATATAAGATACGTGAAATATCTTCACTGCTTTACTTGCAGCTAGAATTACTCCACATTGTTCATATTTTCTTGACTTTTTAAGCCAATTTGAGTTGTATTTTTCATGACTTGCCACATTAAAAAAACATAACTGATACCTGTGTCTCCAACAACAATAAATATAACATAGACCTTCACTTCAAATAGTGAACAGCTATTTGAAGGAGAGAAAAACATAAAATGATGCTTATAATGTGATGTGGTCAGTAATGGTGTAGAATTAATGCAGTGCATTTAGAATAACCCAGTTGACATATTTAATTGACCAGAATAATTCCTTCCTAGATTGTCCACATAGAAGAGAGATTGGCTGTATCTTGATCCAGAGCTGAGCTATAGCTGTTGGCTGAATTGTTCACAAATACTAAATTCCATCATGATGGCTGTTCCTGGAGCTGACTACTTGTTTTCCTGGGTGGATGACCCCCAACCGAGTTATAACAGCCCCCATATTTGGACATCTGGCCATTCACCAAGAAGAGTGTGTAGAATCCCAGAAACCTTTGAAATAAAAGCAGTTTGTCCTTGAGAGGTCATTGTTCCTAAAGGATTATCACAATTGCTGGGATTTTTCTTTTCTTTAGAAAGGAAATGGATCAATCTTTGTCCTCTTTCAACTTTTAAAGTGATACAAATCACCTACAAGCAGAACTGTCAGCTGAAAACTTCACAGATAAAAATAGGAAACTTCCTGCCAGTCACAAGTTTCCGTTTTTCCTTTCATCTCCAGCTCCAAAGAAGCTGAGAAGTCTTGAACCATCCTATAAGTCAAATGCCACATTTCATAGCAAAGGAGATAGGATTGCATGAAAAGAAACTGTCACTTTGAAAATTCAGAAAAAAACATATTTCTCTAGAAACTTCATATGAAATATTTTCTAGGGTGGCTCTACTGTGGACAGCAAAAGAGAATAAGGAAAAAAGGGTTGAAAGAGAGAGGAGAGAATGACAACTGAAATAGAAAGAGAAAAGATAACCAGAAGCATAAAGAAAGGAAATAATCAGGGAAAATGGGCAATTACAGTGATAAGACAATTTACAATTCGTATGTACATATTATTATCGTGACACCTATAATTCCTTGATCTTATTTTTCAATGTGACAAAACTTTAGACAGGGTAAAAAGACTTTAAGCCAAGTAGTGTGTTAGGCATCTTGTTGGTAAGGCCTGCTTTTTGAGAATAAGGGAGCAAAACATTCTGAGGCAGAGACAGGATTTTATGAAAGGTCCCCCTTGTGTTGACTGAGCCTTTGCAAATCTGTCCCTAACAGGAGGATTTGTAGTCGGATTATCCGGATTAATTTACTGAGCCAAGGCATGGTTTCTTCTTTTATCCTGATTTTTAAAAAATTATTAAACCTAATGTTTAAGCCCAAAGCCTAGAAAGCTCAAGTAAAATTTGTTGACTGGTAATTTCAGGAGAAGAATTTAATGGCTTAGACTCAAAACTGTGCTCCACTAAAGATGAAAAAAAGTCTGGAGGGATGGCTGAAGGGTTATTAATTCTAGTGAGGATGGAACTATTTCCAGAA
>NW_007731593.1:54313-63657 GCF_000696425.1 Galeopterus variegatus
GTCAGCACCAACCATTATCAATTCTGGAGCACACTGGGTGGGGGAATTCATCCCTAGCTGTCTGGTTGAAATGCATCAGGGCTAAGATTAAGGGGGGAATTGTCACAGCTAGACACAATCTATACCCTCACCATCAGCTGGAGAAAGAGCAGGAAGGTCCACTTTACCTTAGTCACCTTTTTATGGACATAAGACCCACCTGGAAGTCTCATAGACTGGGCTAAGACTTTGAGTCTAATTTTCCAGAACAATCAGAAGTCTTTAATCACACATGTGATATATAAAGATGCCTTTGAAACCTGAGGATTTTCTACAGTTTTATCCAAAGCCATCACCTAAACCCATCTCCCAGGTACACTCAACTTTCAGTCCACTGATGCTATGGGGACTTACCATGCTTCCAAGGCTTCATTTTACCCCTGTATTTGATTTTTCAATCCCTGCTTTTTGCTTCAATCTTACTTTTCTTTCCTCAGTCCTGATGGCAGTCTCCTCCTGACAGTTGCTCTGACTGACTGTTGGGACATTTTGCCTTCGAGGCTCTTGGGGGATGCCTGTCAATTGTAACCCAGTCTCTAGTTGGGACCTTGAGTGCATTCAGATCCTAACTCCTTTTAGATCTGTGTGAACACTTCTAATTGTTCTTTTCATTCATAGACAAGACAATGACCTTGTAGCATTCAACTCAGTCACAAGTTTCCAGAGTTGGAAGTTCTCTGCATCATCTCGTGTTGACCAGTGAACCAGAGGTGGACACATATGGCTTTGAATCAATACTTCATTCTGTAGATGATTATGTCAGTTATAACTTCCTCACTACTAGATTAGAAATTTATCAACACCAGAGGTCCTGTCTCATTCTCTGTATATGTAGTGTCTAGCACTAACTTAGTCTAGGTTTTCTGAATAATTGAAAGAGTAAATAGCAGCAACATTACTCTACTGACTTAATTTGTCCTTACATTTAGCTAAAGTATGTACATCTTTTAAATATTCATTTACTCCGTGTATATGTAGTGTCTAGCACTAATTTAGTCTAGGTTTTCTGAATAATTGAAAGAGTAAATAGCAGCAACATTACTCTATTGACTTAATTTGTCCTTACATTTAGCTAAAGTATGTACATCTTTTAAATATTCATTTACTCCTATTACATCAGATCCCCCCAATCTGTAAAAAATCATCTGTATAATTGATTTATTGGGCCTAAGGTGTAGAACTTGACATTTATTTATATTACAGTTTATGATTCTAGATTTGGTTTAATGTACTATATTGTATGCAAATTCTTTAACTTTTTTTATTGGCTAGACATTTGTGGACTACTTACTTGCCAGTGCCCCTCTTCAATTCCATCAAAGAAAACAGAAGGTGGTGTTTAATATGTTGGAGTGTGTTCCTGGGAGAGATTTGACAGCTAGAGAACTGCGGACAGCCTTTTCTCTATTAGGCACATAATTTCTTTATTAGCCACATAATTTCTTTCTTAGCCACATATCGATTTTTGAGAATCCTGCCCTTGCCTCATGTTTTCTCTGTGCACATACAAAAAACACCCATTAAAAGATGACTTCCAAACTCACTTCTAAGAGTCTGTATGATCATTTAATACAGAAAGTTGTTCTACTGGCAACAAAATAAGTAGTAAAAGTAGAACCTAATGCAAAAATGTTACAAGAACCCAAGGACCTCAAAATAGTGAGCACATTTTATCTCCTCTGAGCAGGGATTTTGGGGTTTTGGACTCGGCAATGAAAGAATGTGGTGTCAGAAAGGGGCATGAGTTTCTTTGTTTGTTTATTTTGTTATTCTCTCTCATCATTGACAAGAGCACAGGGGCTTCCCCAAAACTCCCAAGGCAGCTGCTTACTTGTGTTTATGTTCCCCAGTGGCTTTCCGAAAAGAAAACAGACTAAAGCCTTGCTGCTCACAGTATAGTACATTGACCAGCAGCATCAACTTCACCCAGGAGCTTCGTGTTTTCCCTTTGCACATGAGAAAAGCACCTACTAAAATATAACTTCCAAACTCACTTGTAAGAGTCTGTGTGATCATACAGAAATGCAGAATCTTGGGCCTTACTCCAGACTTACTGAATCTGAGTCTGCATTTTTTCAGCATCCACAGGTGATTAATTTCCATATTCAACTGTAAGAAGCATTTGAGCTACAGAAATGAGACATTGAATTTCTTGAAAATTCCAAGAAACTGAAAAAAATACTTCTACTTATGCCTGGCTTCCACTCCTATAAAGTTCTGATTTAATCGATTTGGCCTGTGACCTGGACATTGTGATTTTTTTTTAAAGTTCCTTAGGAGATTCTGATATGCAGGTAAGCTCGAGAACCATTGCCATCAATAGCACATTTCTGTAGATCTGCATGTTATCAGGGTGGTTGGGGAACTGCATGTGTACTTCCTGGTAGCCCTGACATGAAAATGGAAGAGTGTTGTGATTTGCAATCTTTGTTGCACACTGGAGTCACCTGGGGAACTTAAACTGGTACTGATGCCTGGGTCCCGCCCATCAAGATGCTGAGTTAATTGGTGCAGGGTGTGACATGGGTGTAGTGGATTGAATTACGTCCACCTGAAACTCATTGCAGCTTGAATTGTGTCCCCCAAGTTTTATGTACTAGAAACTTAGCCCCCACTGTGACTGTTAAGAGGGTGGGAAATCCTATTATAGTGATTGAAAGGTGGGGCCTTGAAGAGGTGATTAAATTGGAAGACCATGCCATAGTGAATGGATTAAAAATGGTGGTTATGGGCTTGGTTCTGAGGGCTTTGAAAGGACAGTGCATGAGGAACTGTCTCTGCTCTCTCTGCTTACACCATTGTGCAATGTGACACCCCTGGGGTCACTGTGACTACTGCCAGATGAACTTTGGACTTCCTAGCCTCAGAAACTGTAAGCAAGAGATTTCGTTTTTCTTTATAAATTACCCAGTTTCAGGTGTTCTGTTATAGCAACACAAAATGGACTAATACTACGGCATCAGGACTTTTAAAGTTCTCCCAGCTGACTCTAATCTGTGGTCAAGATTGAGACTCACTACACTAAATTTGAGAAGCCACAGAGCTCACACCATGTTGCCCTAGACACTCCTCCCTTCCTCCCTCTTACCCATCTTCATTCCTTGTCAAATTTCCTTGAGGGGCTGACTTGAATGAAGAAACTACTGCGGAGGCTTTGGCTCCATTTGGAGTAAATTAAACACCCATTTTTTTGGCCTGGTCCTCACAGCTGGCACAGCTATGCTGGCCCTCTGCTCATGGGGCCTGATGCAGGGCATTGGCTGCTTGGGCAAAGTTTTCTATTCTGTATTTGACTTGTTGGTCATCCTGCACATCAGGCCCAAATTGATTTTCTCTATTTATTATTTCATATTGACATAGTTCTGAGATTAAAGGTGCTCAGTTTTCCTGGGTTTGGATTTCAGGACACACCTCTGGGTTTCAGGCCACTCCCCAATGTCTCAGCCACTTCCTCTAGGCCCTCCCCTAGAGGAGAGTTATTGTTGCTTATTGGACCTATTTTTGGCACCAACATGGGAAGATCAAGAGCACAAGGGGTGGCCTTATGCAAATCTAGTAGCTGAGCATGCTCTGTAAAAGGAATTTATACAACCCCAGTGACTGAGCATGCTCAGTGGAAGGGAGTTTATCCTTCCACTAGGGGTACTGAAGAGCACAGAACATTCTTGAATATGTTCAGTGCATGTGATAGAATCTGACCGATGAACATGACCTAAACAGACCAACTGAGCATATGCAAGACTATGTTAGATAACTGCAAACCACCCACCTTAGCTGAATATTCATTAGGTATCTTGAATATGTGTTAGATAGCAAAACTATAAAAGCTGAATCTGGAAGAAGATGGGGCTGCTGCTCACTATCCTAGAGCCCACCTGCCCTCTGCCTGTGAAGTATTTCTTTCTTTTTTTTTTTTTTATTGGATTAAACTTACTTTCAGCAAGCAGCTTCTCACTTTTTTGAGCCAGCCTGTACTCTGTACTAAACTTTAAGTGTGCGTTTCTTACTTTTGTATTTAATTTGGCCTGGGCCCTGCTCAGTCTCCGGAGCCAGGTCGTACTCTCTCGGTGAAATCTGTATCTCTTATTCAGTACATTAAATCTGTTCTCACTTTCTACTGTGATTCTGCTTTTGAATTCTTTCCTGCGGTGGAGTCAAGAACCTGGTAAGAGGACAGGGTGGGTTGAGGCAGGCCACTGGGACTCCCTATACCCTCTCCTCCAGCATCAGTTCTGTAACTGAAAAAGGTCACTGAAATATAGTAACCAAAGAGGCAACTCCACCCCACCACCATTGTTTTTCTGCTCACAGGTTGGCTGTCCAGAAGGAGCTGGTAGGTGAGAGAGAATCATCCTTCCATAGGTAGAAGCTGCTTCCTGCTCAGTAGTTTGTGTTGTAGGTGCTAGTTCTGGCCACCTATGCTCTGTAGGGAAGGGAATGAATGAACACCTCCTCTACTCAGTGGATCCCAAAGAAAGCTTTAAATGTCCTGAACTAAAGAGGTTTAGAGAATTACCTCTATCCCAGGAGTGGGGAGCTAAGGTAGGGGATCAGGCGTTGGCATCAGGTCGTATACCCAGTTCCAGGTAGTGCACATGAAACAAGTAATACCCTGTAAACCCCTGAAAGGAGCTGTCAGCCATGGCCCTACTTGTTGCTTTTTCCCTCATTTCCTAAACTTTCCCCCCTTTCCCTCCAGTGTCCCCACTGTCCCTTTTTCCTTTGGGGAACCATCAGATTTACCAAGAATATAATCAAATATTAGTCTCCATCTGTCCCTTCTTATCTTCTATAAGTTTTACAGTCTCAGGCATTGGCTGGCAACATTTTTTATCCTCTGCCTAGTTGATATTACTCTGGTCTTGGTGTCCAAGACTCCACAGTGAGGGGGCTGAGCTTGATCCCCATGTACTCAGGGTGGGCAAGTAGGGGAGTGGGGAGGGGAAGAAGAGAGGGGTTCTACTTCCAGCAGTGGATGGTTTCCCCCAGGAATGTCTAAACTCAAGCACCTCACAATATCACAAGGTTTGATTTCCTTCCTGGATTCTCTGGTCAGCTTGAGAAAAAAAACTATTCCTCATATTAATTTAATTTTGACTTTCTTTCTTGGGAACTAATAATGTGGCAGCAGTGGATGGTTTCCCCCAGGAATGTCTAAACTCAAGCACATCACAATATCACAAGGTTTGATTTCCTTCCTGGATTCTCTGGTCAGCTTGAGAAAAAAACTATTCCTCATATTAATTTAATTTTGACTTTCTTTCTTGGGAACTAATAATGTGGCCTTTTAATGACTAGGAAAGCATCTGCCTGCCACGTTTCCTAAGTTAAGTCAAAAAGCACTTTGCATAACGTGACAGAGACTCTCTACACCCAATCACAAATCTCTAAAACCTGGAAAAAGCCAGTCAACACACACGTTAGTTATCTTGAGTTTCTAACTAAAGGAAGGTATTCTGGATTTTTTGGTGATTGTGAGATATTGAGATAAATTCATCAGACATAAACAGATGACCTTCTTTGTTTGGTACAGAGGTAAAACCTCTATTCCAAACTAATAAGTAGGGAACAGTGTGTGTGTGTGTGTGTGTGTGTGTGTGTGTGAAAAATTGATACTCAGAAACTATTTACATCAGCCATGAAACATTAAAAAAGTAAATGTCCTGTATCTTTCCTATTCAAAATGGAATTGTGATAATTTCTTAAAATAGAACAATTTATTTTATTCTGAAGGTTAGCACCTCTTTTTAGGTTGCTAATGTGATTTTGTCCCTTAATCCAGGCTTTTCAGACTATATTTCAACTTCTGATTCTAATATTTTGACATAGAACCACACCCCATGGTAGGAGAGAAAGAATTTGGCTTCATTTCTTCTCCTAAAAGCATGACTCCTGGTTTCCTATTTCTATAATGAGCATTTTTTTTAAGTTTGAAAGGTACCATTATTTCCATTTAGCAATTGCATTATATGTCACATTTCAACTTCTATTCCTCAGATATTTGTCACCTCAGCATTGCTTTGTCAAGTCTTCATTACACCATGGCTCTCTTTCTATTCTGCACATAATGATCGAGAGCATCAAGGGAAAACTGACACTTTTCTTGAGTTTATTTCTGATGTGGAAATTCATTTACATAGTATCAGTGATATTTTAGTGTCTCACCAGGTACACTACCTTTCATAGACGAGAACATTGAAAATTGATAATGTTGAAGCTCAAAAGAAAGCTAAATGGGACAAAATTATGGTCTTTTGCTTTTCACAAGAAATCCTTTGATTTAATTTGCATGCTTTGAGTATGACACAGAAGACGATTTATTTGAAGGACTCATGCATTTTCCGTAGGACAACATGTGCCTGCCTATTCATTTACCTTGTCATTTCCTTCTTCTTGAAATAGGGGCAAGAAACTTGTAGGAAACAAAACAAAACAAAATAAACAAGCAAACAAAAGAACAAAAAAGAAACATGTAGGGTATTCTCGATGGAAAAGCACAGGTATGTGTTCAAACTATTCCCACCCCCAGGCTGACTCTTGTTTTCTTTTTTTTTTTTGTCTTTTTGTCTTTTTCCATGTCCAGCAACGGATTGCAACCCTCAGTGTTGCCCCCTTACCGGACCGGGGACCGGCAATGGGATTGCAACCCTCGGTGTTGCTCCCGCGCCTCGCTCAGCCAGCGAGCGGGAACCAGTCTGTATGTGGGATCCGAACCCTCGGGCGGGAGCACCACCGCGCTTCCCAAGCAGTGCACTTATCCAGTGTGCCACCGGGCCGGCCCCTTCTTTTGTTTTCTTTTTATTCTCTTTTCAGACTCAACTTAATTCTCTACTTTCTTCAAAGAGCCACTCTCTTGTTTTCTTTTTATTCTCTTTTCAGACTCAACTTAATTCTCTACTTTCTTCAAAGAGCCACCAACAACCCTTCCTTCATTCCATATGTTTTCTGGGTTTTTCTGTCTCCTCAAAGTATTGTCGTTTCCTTAAGTTTGGAGACCATGCTCTATAATTCTTACGCTCTTATTGTGCCAGGTGCATAGTAAAATCATTTCACTTTTGCATTTATTCAATCAATAATTGGGTCAACATTTGTTTGTTGAGAGTCCTCTAAATATAAGTACCATGCTAAGTACTGTGAAGGCAACTGAAAAATACAGTCAGCACTACGTCTTATTTAATGAGCCTTCAGGAAGATGTGCTCCTCAGAAAGAAGTAGGAAGCAGCAACTGAGGATGTGCTATCTCCGTCTCCAGCCTTCTGAGAATCTTCAGAGGTTGTCTTTGAACTCAAGCTTCTCCTCATCTACCTGGGGGTATATATTCAGGCTCACAGGCCAGGAAGCTTCCAGGATGCTGAGACATTGCTAACAATCCCAACACGTCCCTGGAGTGGTCCCCTAAGATCACGGGAGGATGAAAGGCCCTAGAGATGTTGACATAATTATGGTGACTACGGATCCTAACTTTTTATTCCTGTTTTCTTTACATTGTGTGTCCCTTGTGTGGGACCTTTTTCTCAGTTGTGGCCCTCAGTCCTCTCCCTTAGTTCTGGTATCCAAATGTCAGCTTCTGGGTAACAGACAGTCTAGTGACCTCTGTGCTTTGGGGAAAAGCAAGTCTGAAGGGGTTTCTGGGAGGCTGGAGAGCAATATTAGGTTTCATTTTCCTTGAAAATTGTAACATCATTTGCCATTTATTATTTACAGCATGTTAGATATTTGTGTTCATCATTCCCTCTTCACCACATAGTTCAGAGAGGGATTCCTGCCCTAGAGTTATGGGGATGGACAAACACATGCACCTTACACTGGACAGATGAGATTGACAGCCATTTATTAGTCACATATGTTCACATCCCAGGGGAGGAGAACACTGCATACCATGCAGGGCTACACAGGGGCTGTGGTCAGGGATGGAGGAAACCAGCAGCCGTGGGAGGCAGGCTTTGTAGTACCAAGAGAGTGAGGGGACTCCTGGGTGTCACTGGAGGACGGGTTTGGCTTGTTTGAATAATTCTGTGAGCTGGCAGGGAACTGAAACCCACTACTCAGGGATGAGTAAGGACTCTGTGCCTCGTCCCCTGACTGTTTAGCTAGGGGGGCTGTTTAGGTAGGGCACCTTATGCATGGGAGCAGGGGGAGGGAAATTTGCAGTAAGAATATTCATGTTCCTTCTATTTTTACCAGATGTCAAGGCAGCACATAATATTAAACCTCAATTTTAGGTCTTATGTCACAGTATTAGAGACTAGGCACTTTTCATACATTATCTCATTTAACTGTCTTTGTAACCCCACTAGAGAGTTATTATTAACTCTCATTTTACAATCAAGGAAACTGAATTTCATAAAATTTAAGTTACCCCAGGTAAATTCCCAGTGAATGGAAAATCCAAGATTATTTCATAAAATTTAAGTTACCCCAGGTAAATTCCCAGTGAATGGAAAATCCAAGATTCAAACCTGGATCTATCTCACTCTGTAGTGGTGACATTCACAGTGGCATAGACTGTGAGGTTGTAAAATTTAAGTTACCCCAGGTAAATTCCCAGTGAATGGAAAATCCAATATTCAAACCTGGATCTATCTCACTCTGTAGTGGTGACATTCACAGTGGCATAGACTGTGAGGTATTCTTGTGTATCATACCAGGGCACGCTTCCAACTAACAATGCATTTTAACTCAGGATGTGAATGAGAAAGTGGAGTGGAAATTCTTGATGCTTTTTCTACCTACCTAATACCTTCTCAATGAGCTACAGCTCAACTGATAGTAAGCCCTTGGTTATAGTGAGTACCTTGGTCCTTAAGCAAAGTGCTAATCATCTTGCAAAATCTTGACAAATTCCATTTCCCACGGATTTTGCTTCCCTTGAGTTTCATGAAGTTTTCAGGCCAAACTCAGGGAGGCACTTTGAATTAAAATGTAGGCACATGACTTGGAATGGTTCTAATCAAATTCATCAGTGGCAATTTTCAGAAGTTACCTAAACATTAGCTGATATTCATGCCTATTGTCATTTATCTTTTATGTCAGAATCAGATTGAACACATGGAGGAGACATTTTGATACTGATGAAGGGCTTGGCCAAAGAATTTTATAAAGGAAGAGTATAGATTGTTTCTACATACATCACATACATTGTGTATTTCCTCTTAAAATAAAATAGTTGTCTCTTTCAGGCTCAGAATATCGTAGAACTGATCGATTTCTCCCCGTTGATGTTGGGGCCACTCATTAACAGCAGCAGGCACAGTGCTGGAGGGCACTCTTTTGCTCATCCCTTTACCTTTAGGTGTGCTGCCATA
>NW_007731593.1:64294-65145 GCF_000696425.1 Galeopterus variegatus
TCAACCTACTACAGGGATATTTGTTTTCCTCCTACTGACTTTAAATTTTACCTTCTGCATCCTCTTTCTACATATCTACATCTATGTGTAAAATCACAGTAAACAGCTATATGAAAAAACACTTTAAAATGTCATTTAATTTAGGTAAGGCTAAACTCCAGTAAAAGAGAAGATTATTACTTTTCCCCCAAAGCTGCTATTTTTCTTACTTTTGACTTTTTTTTTTCCAGGATGAATCAAAAAGTTGTGTTTTGGATATCTCTCTTGTTTAGGAAAAATTGGAAACTAAATTTGTAGCTTAAAAAGTATGGCATACTTTCTCAAAAAAAAATAGTGTATGTTATAGCTAAAGCACCCACTTAATCACAGAGGACAGCAATGTGAGCATTCATGAATTGGAACTTAGCATATGCTTGTAATGTGATACCCTTTAATGTATTGTCTTAAGTAAGACCTTTTACCTTGACTGTAACTGTGAACTTTTAAATAATAATTGGTAGAGTCTCAGTACTGGCAGTGTCCTGCAATATAGGTGAAAATAAAGCATACATGTAGTTATTAAATTGTTTAGCCTATTGCTTATGATGAACAAGAGTTTTTATCAAATCACGGCATGGTCGCTTGGTTAAAACTTACAAACAATTAACTTTGATGAAGTCCAGTGTCCCTTAATTTGTAAAATGCCCAGTTACTCTTCCCAATGATGGCAGTAGCTAGATTCAGGACTGACTGCATCGACTCAGAGTGGGATTATGTGATGTCAACAGAAGGAGAGACAACACAGCACACTATGTACCAGAAGATTAAGGTCATGGTTCTTGTTCAGCCTCACTAACTTGGAGAAGCTGGTG
>NW_007731593.1:65630-71477 GCF_000696425.1 Galeopterus variegatus
ACAATTAACTTTGATGAAGTCCAGTGTCCCTTAATTTGTAAAATGCCCAGTTACTCTTCCCAATGATGGCAGTAGCTAGATTCAGGACTGACTGCATCGACTCAGAGTGGGATTATGTGATGTCAACAGAAGGAGAGACAACACAGCACACCATGTACCAGAAGATTAAGGTCATGGTTCTTGTTCAGCCTCACTAACTTGGAGAAGCTGGTGAGACACTCAAAGTATGGGGGTATAGAGGATAATAATTGTGTATAATGTATGCTCCTGGGCTTAAATTAACCAACCCAAGTGTTATGTGTCATGACAACGAAAAACATGTAGACCTGTGTTCTCCTGGCATGGAGCAGCATCGTGAAGCTGTGGCTTGGTGATGTGGTCTCTAGGGTCAGATCGTTTGAACTGAAATCACTGCTCTGTCACTGGAAGAAAGCGTGTCCTTAGAAAAGTTTATTATCCTCTTCACGCTTCAGTTCCCTCAGCTGTAAAATGTGAATTGTTATAGTGTCCACTTTCAGAGGGTTGCTGTGAAGAGTAATCAAAAAAGACGTTAAAAATACCTAGCATGGATGGACTTGGAGGACACTATGTTAAGAGAAGTAAGCCAAGTACAGAAACATGAATACCATGGACCTCAATCTTATGTGGCATCTAAAAAAAAAATGATATTATAGAGACAGAGAGTAGAAGAGTGGTTATCAGAGACTGGGAAGGGGTGGAAAGGTAGAAAAACAGGTAGAGGTTGGCCAACAAGTACAAAATTACAATTAGACAAAAGGAATAAGTTCTGATGTTCTATGGCACAGGAGGGTGACTGTGATTGACAAAGTTTTGTATATTGCATAATAGCTAGAGGAGAGGTTTTGAATGTTTTTGACACAAGAAATGATAAACACATGAGGTGATTAATAAATGAATTACCTTAACACAATTATTATATAACATATATGTATCAAAATCAGATTATACCCCATAAGTAGGTATAATTACAATGTTTTAATTAAATTTTTTTAAAAGCATGAAAAAAGTGCTTAGCATGGTATCTAGCACATAGTAATTGCCTAATAAATGTTGTCAGCTGAAAATTATTATTGTTATTTTGCAGTGTGAGTTAAATTTATAAAACACAAAAAAGGGTCCCAGAGAGCATTTTATTATATTGGGTCTTAAAAACAATGTACTTCATCTTATTTTGGCAACCGGACATTAATCTTTAATAATATAACATTTTTGATTGGTCTTTTGACTTCATGAGATGGCATCTGAGTGGCTTGGGAAAGAATATTCAGTTGTTCTCACCCACCCGTAAGGAACATCTCTTTTGCTGAATTCAAGGTACAGCATCTCACACCCTAATCTCCTGAATAAAAAAACACAGACATTATCCAGGCTTTCCAAGAAACAGGTCCACACATGTGTGGAGATGTGGGAGGAGCTAGAAGGGCAGAGGTTCCAGCTAAGTGCAATTCTCAGGTCAAGGATGAGACAAGGAATTTAATAAACTTCATTAACATGAGCTCAGTCATTTTCCTGCGAAGTGACAAGCAGCTACAGTGTTTGATTTAAGGCCTTCATTAAGAGAGGTCTTCAAATAAAATTAACTCCATCCTTTTCTGACAACCAGAAGAAAAGATTTAAGACCATTTAATCTGTGACATAGTTTAAATCAAACCTATTTTTGACTAGATCAGGTTGAACTTGACAGTGAAACCATGTTGGCTGGCTAGAATAATTAAGCTGGTTTTATGAAGCCTTAGTGATTGCATGTATTTTTATCATCAGCCTTATAATCATTAAACTTGAGGCCCAGAGCACAACAACCACTGCAAAAGTGATGATGATGATGACAGATATAGGTAGATAGACAGCAGGGGCATCTAACATGTGCCTGATTGCATCTCCCAAACACCTCTCAAGTTTGTCTACTTTTCTGTCTTTACTGCCACACCTCTGATCTAGGCCACTAGATTTTTTCACCTAAATTTAGTGCAACAAATACCTGGGCTTCTCATCTCCAATCTTCCCCCACCCCCGACAATTCATTCCGAATGCTGCTGTCTATTTGCTTTCAAAAATGTAAAGTTGATCATGCTCGCATCCCATCTTGGAATTCTTCAAAGGATCTCAAAAGCTGGGGGAGCGGAGCAGGTATTGTTTCCAGGAATTCACATTAGGAGAGGCAGAAAACTAGTAGGCAATGGTGATAGAGACAAGAGATCATTCTGGAAGATTGGATAGGGTTGATCTGGAAGGGGCATGTTAGCATTAACAAGTCTGACCTAAACATTATTGAGAGGGAAATAGAGAACTATTAAGTTCTATCTGAATGACATGCATAATATGTTCTTTTATATGAAATTTTATATATGCATGTACAGAGAGAGGACTGGAAAAAAATTCAAAATAGGAGTTGTTACTTCCAAGTGATGGGCTTTGAAATAATTTACACTTTCTTCTTTGTGTCCTTTAATATAGCTCTCATTTTCTACACAATTCTATATCCTTAGATTTTTAAGCATAGAAGTTGTTTTCACTTCGCAGGCAAAATAAAACAAGTCCTGTGCTCTTTTTTAGCACACCACAAGGTAAATTAAAGCACTGGGTTAATTGAGCCTCTCTGTGCTTGAGGCTCTCACTTGGCTGAATCTGTGGCACAATGAACCGTTTTCTAATAGGCTTCCTACTGTCTCTGGCTTCCTAGTTTCTTGCCTGCAGAAGTCTTTTGTGTCTCTTACAGGCAGAACCATAGCGCCTGCTTGCTGAGCAGAGCCAGCTGTGTGTATCATCGACCAAATGGTAAGCCAATTCTAATTACAGTGTTTCTGTTGCTCTTTGAGAGGTGAGAGACAAGAGCCATCATTTATAAGGCTGGTCAGAGTTTTTAGAGCCTCTAATCAGAGGTGATCATTGGAGTTGTAAACCGAGCCAATCTACTGTAAAGATTGCTGGAAAGGAATTGATAAAGGCTTCCCATTTTAAAGGCTTCCCACTTTAAAGCTCCCCTCCACCACCACCTTTTTTCTTAAAGACAAATATTTTAATAGGGCAGTTGGGATTTTTAGCTCTGAGGAAAATAACTGAGGAAGCTGGGAAAGGAGGTGGAATAAGAATTCTGATGTATTTAAATATGGAGGACACAGATAATTACATTATTCTCCCAATTAACATGTTTTATTATCTACAGCCATTTTCCTCTTTAAAATAGTTACTTGTAAACGAAGCCCACACAATCTGATATTCTCATTTTGTCTTTTTCTCTCATATGTCTACAGGAAAGTCCTCATTTTTCAGAGTTACTATACTTACTTCTCAGCATGGGGCATTTCCAGAAGACAGAGGTTAGACACATTTCAAAAAGTGATGTTGACCAGAAAACTAAGGGTAACACAGAAAGATCCAGATATAGTACTCCCAAATGGGATGGCATTAATTGATTGATTGCATTTCCTAAAATTTTCCCATATTACCTCCCAAGAAAACCTTCTAAAATGTCCCTTGGAGATCAAGGGTTAATATGATGTATTAGTTTCCTTTGGCTGCCATAACAAAATACCACAGAATACATGGTTTTAAAAAAATTCATTTTCTCACAACTCTGGAGGTTAGAAGTCCAAGATTAAGATGTTAGCAGTATTGATCTCTTCGGAAGTCTCTCCACTTGGCTCGCAGATGGCCACCTTCTCACTGTCTTCCCACGGTCTTTCCCCTGCATGCATACGTCCTCGGTGTCTGTCTGTGTGTCCAATTCATCCTTTATTAAGACACCAGTCAGCTTGGTCCACTGAAAGACCTCATTTTAATCTAATTGCCTCTTTAAAGTCCTTACCTCCAAATACAGTCACATTCTGATGTACTAGGGGGTTAGAGCTTCAATATGACTTTTGGGGATCGCAATTGAAACCCATAACATATGGCATTAGTTGGAAAGAATAACTTAGAAAACAAAACAATAAAGCAGCTGTACTAGGGGGTTAGAGCTTCAATATGACTTTTGGGGATCGCAATTAAAACCCATAACATATGGCATTAGTTGGAAAGAATAACTTAGAAAACAAAACAATAAAGCAGCTACAATATTGTTGTTTTACACTATCACCAACAATGATGACATAATCTGCCAGCTCTGAGGAAAAGGAAGAATATAGGCCTTTTTCATTCTCCAAAAGCAAGAATTCACTCAAGCCAGATCATCACCCTTCCCAGCATCCCAACCTGCTGTGTAAGTGACAAAGTGTGCTGTTGCGGCCAGAGAAAACCCTCAAGCAAATGTATGCAGGAAGTGCCAGTTGGAGTCTGGCTACTGTACATGGAAATGACAGAAATGAGGGCAGATGTGGCTGCCATGAAGCAATACACTGAAACCACCCTCTCCACCATCCCAGGAGCAACGCAGAACCCAGGGTTAGCATTCCCGTGATTGAGAAATATATACACATCTGCCCTGCCAAGAACCTGGTTTATTTTAGGTATTTATGGGATTTCAGAGCTGGGCATAGGGTGATGGATTAAAAGGGGACAAACCATTGTGGTTCCTAAACCACAATGAGTGAGCTAAGGCTCTGAACCTTGCTTCCCTCTTGTGCAAATTAAGAACAATGTCTTTCCTTGTCCTCTTCTATTTATTATCATGGGCCTTAAGGTGAGACTTCATAAAACTAAAGGATGATACATAACTAGGCAGTGTGACATAGGTGGATCAAATGTCTTTGCAGATGTCTAGACCTGGCTCCACTCCCATACCAGCTGTGTGATTTTGGGCAGGATGCTTTCTGAGTTTTAGTTTCCTCATCTGTGAAATGGAAAAAATATTATCTACTTAGCAGAGCTGCTGTGACAACTAGGGAAGGTAGGAACTGATAACTGTTGTTAGGGAAAGGTAAAACTATCTGATAAAAGATTCTTTATCTGTGACGTATACACAGGGATTCCTTAGTTCATATTTTAATATGGAGATAGAAGTTCTTGTCAATGGTAAAGCGTTGAAAATGTCAGTTTAAGTCAGTCCTGTTTTTCCCCCCAAAGTCTTGCTTCAGGCAGCACTTTCCTAAGATTTTCTCCTTTGTTTCTGATTTCACATTCTCCTTTGGTCCCTGCAGCTTACTCCTAAGAAAGCCGGGGAATTGGCAAGGTTATCCGTGGGAATGAAAGACTTTGAGAGAAAACCAGCATCTTTCAGATGTTTTCTTTCAGAAGAAATATAGACAATCCTAAGGAACCTGGATTTGAGTGAATTAACCCCATTCTACTCCCTAGTGGCCCTTTTATTTTAAAATCTATTCAACAGTCAATGCTATTAGCTTAACAGATAGCTTGTTAATCCTTAGACCAACAGCCAGATTCTGGATTGTCTTCCATTTTACAAACTCTGAAAGAAAAAAACAAAAGAAAATTCAAAGAACAAAATGAAATTTTGGTCCAAATCCCAAAGAGACCCACAGTGTATTTATTTCAGGCCTAGTTTCTAGGGTCAGTTCCAGAGAACATCTCTTATTTGGATGCCTGGACATTCACAGGGAAAGAAAGTAAATGCACTGATTTTTTTTTCTTTAAATAGTGAGCAAAATATAGAATATTTGTCAGCCAAAGAAGGAACACAGCTCATGAACGTGACAAACTCAGTTGCCATTAGTGACAAGTGTGTTTTCATCAAACTTGGGGAAAGCCTTAAAAAAATACCTCTAATAATTTCCCCAGTAACGTGAAACCTAGGCCATCTGGAGGCCAAATTACTGGCAGGTACATTTTGTTTGTTGTGTTTCCACATCTCTTTTCGTGATGCTTTTAGGACCTGATTTCTCATGTTATCCCAATGTGCATGTACACACACACACACACACACACACACAC
>NW_007731593.1:72140-73131 GCF_000696425.1 Galeopterus variegatus
ACACACACACACACACACACACACACACTTCTTAAGTGATTCACACTATCTTCTGGTTCTAACATTAAAGTTAGAGAAGTTACAGCCATAACAATTGGTGACTTTCCTTTTTACTGTCACCCAATCATAAAACCATGGGACTCTATATCCATCCTGTGATCTCAAGAGTATAATTTCCCTGAGTTGGAAGGAAAAAGACTTGGACCTTGAAGAGGGCCCTTAGCTGGGGCTGTGACCCACTGAGCCATTTGGTGCATTCGGGACCATCCATCTCATGAGTGTGAACAAATATGGGATGAGGAATGCAGGTATTCCTTTTCCCTGAATTCTGGTTCACCTATTTGGATTTGGAAAAGAGTTTGGAGAGGGTAAAGCATTTGCAAATGTGTGATCATTGAGTTTGCCTATGGTTTGCTTCATCTGGGCCAGGTCCAGCCGACTTGATGAATCAGTGGTAGCACTCTGGGCAGCCGACAAGAGCTCTAGAAATGCAGCAGGCACCACAGAAGGGTGGCCACTCTCCTCCTGCCAGCAGGCTGCACTCATCACTCACTGGTTATGCTGCTACTTAAAGAAACAAATGCTAACCAACCCTCCCTCCCTAGGAAGATCCACCAGAATTGTTTTCTCCGTCTCTCCACTAGGAAGCCAGGTCATGCACAGCATTAAGCATCTAATCTGGGAGCTATTGGCGACGGCAAACTAATCCCTTCAACATACCTTAAAGGAGCAAGAAGGCTTTAGAATCACAGATACTCTTTATTATGAATCTGCAGCAATGTAGGAGCCTGACATGCTTTCTGAATTCTCAAAGAAAGTTGTTGATAGCCAGCGATGTTTTCATGGTGTATATTGTTATGTTATTCTGTTTCTTTGATGATTGGCAAACAGTTAATCAGGAGAGGTAGTTGATGTCCTGCAAAGGTCACGGAATGGGAAATGTGGAGATGTGGGTTCTAATCCCCAAGACTGCAGGGGTTTCTACTTCAAC
>NW_007731593.1:73145-73714 GCF_000696425.1 Galeopterus variegatus
GAATGGGAAATGTGGAGATGTGGGTTCTAATCCCCAAGACTGCAGGGGTTTCTACTTCAACACCTGTAAAATAAATGGGTGAGATCACCTCTAGGACTCTTCCAGCCCTGACATTCTAGGAGTTCATCTATCTCTAGCAACCTGAATATTTAATGAAGCAGAATTTTCCATTCCCCAACTCCACTGGATAGATTAGAGAACTTACTGTATGAATTGAGAATCTTGAGCCAGTAACAAAAACCTATCCACATCCCAGACTGCCTTATGCTTGTTGATGTCAGAACAAAAATTATTGTGGGGAATCAGAGAAGGACGTAAAAAGGAACAACGCGTACCTGGCAGAGTTTGTATATCGGTACATTACAATTTGCCAGAGTGTTCTCGAAAGTTAAATCTTCCATTACATAACTTATTATCACTTTCTTAAAAATGTTCCAGTTGGGTTGGCATGTTTTATGATTTGCTTTGCTTCAGAGATAAGCACATTGTCAAAGATTAGACTAAAATTCCCAGGTATTTTTTTTAATTTAAATGGAGTTTAAAGAGTGATACCAAAGGAGAAGGCTAAG
>NW_007731593.1:74773-79336 GCF_000696425.1 Galeopterus variegatus
CTCACAGCGCTCACTGGCTGAGCGTAGTGCAGCCGGTCTCAAAAAGGACAAAAAAAAAAAAAAAATTGATTTTCTCCTCTAATGGCTTATATACAATTCATGACAACCTAAATTAAAAATTCTTTTTCTAAAAGCAAACAAATAAACAAAAAATCACTTAGGGCACTGTTAACTGGTAATCTACATATGGAATTCAGGCAGAGGAATTAATAACCTATGATGCACCTCCTCAGCTCTATGTATGTAGAAACTTTCAAATTAAATATGAGGGATTTTAACTTTCCCACATTCGAACAAGAATATGACTATACTTACAATGTTCCTAAGAGATTTTTCCCTTAAAAATACTTGATTAATGCAATTAGCCAATTGTAAAAACAAGTTCTTATTAGTAAGGATATAAAGATTGTTTTGGAAGGAGCAACCTGGAACGGGTTATCTAATTTGTCTAAAATGAACGTGCATCACACATTCAAATAAACAAAATTAATTTATTTAATTTTTTCAAGGGTTGTCTTAGCAAGGGCTTGATTTTTCCTATTCTTTAGAGGAAAAAATGTGTATTCCGTTCAGTCAGGCATCTTTCTATGCTAGTACTTACAAAGATATGTATTATACTATTGTCCTCCAGGGGGCGTTAAATCTTCAGCAAAGCTCAGAATTCACTGGAAGACATTCAAATCTAGTTAGGAAAAGCAGACAGCCTGACGTCCTCCCTGCTGGGATGCAGGAGTTCTAGGACTGACATCCTGTATTTTACATATGAGAGTTATCTCGGGCTTCTAGACCAGCAGTTTTTAGTGGGCTAAGGTGGGCATGAAAAGCCCATCCCTGCTGGGATGCAGGAGTTCTAGGACTGACATCCTGTATTTTACATATGAGAGTTATCTCAGGCTTCTAGACCAGCAGTTTTTAGTGGGCTAAGGTGGGCATGAAAAGCCCACGCCCTGGGCTGTGTGTCACTAGCCTAGCCACGCCACATCACTCTGAGTGCTTTGACTCTGTCCCCTCCAGCAAAATCTCAGAGACTATTGCTACAGATAGAAATTATGGGGCTTTCTAAGGGCATAAATGTGATTTCTGGAGGCCGAAAGATAGCTTAATATGGACTGGTGATGGCCACATGCCTCCAAATGGCAGAGAATCCCTCTTTCCTGCATAAGTCTCAAAAGGGGCTATTTTGCTGGCATTTTTAATGGAACCATCACTTAGGAGACTGCAAACTTATAGGTCTGAGGAACCAGGAACCTTATGTAGTAAAGTTTGTGACTATAAGGTGGTATAGTACAGTGCATAAGAGATCCATAGATTCTGGAGTTGACTGACTGGGTTTCAATATCTGCTGTACTTTCTATAGACTCTAGGATCTGGAATTACTTACTTAGCTCCTGTGTCTCTCTCTGATTCTTTATTCAAAAATACCATCTAATAGGGTAGTTAAATTAAACAATTTAAACTAATTAAAACAATCTGAAGAAAGTGCTTGTTGCATAGTAAGTGTTCCATAAATGCTCTCAGTTACTACTATTCCTCAGTCTGGAATTTGATCCCCACCACATAGTTCCAGCCTTGTATCTTCCTTCTCTCCTACAAAGACTCCTTCATTCCAAATATGTCCCTATACTTGTCTCACTTTGCTTCTTCTATCTTCCTTGCCTATGTCATCACCTCATGAGATCCCACCCAAATTTCAATGATTGTCTTAATCACATCTCAAAACAAACAAACAAACAAAAACAAAACCACAATTTCCTACTCCAAGAACCGAAATGTGCTTTCTCCTACCTCTGATCAATGACAGGGACACAATATCTTAATTTTGTGGCAGGTGCACAGGTGTTAACATTTTTTAAAACTCACAGTATTACACTTAACATGGGTGCATTTTTAAATATGTAAATTATACTTCTAGAAACCAACTCAGTAAGAATGGAATGAGAAGACCTGTCTCTGGAGACAGAAAAACAAAAATTTAAGTTCTAATACTTTCTACCTAGTAAGTCACTGAACTTCTTTTCCCTGCAGTTTTCTCCTATGTGAATAGAGCAGTCATCACCTTCTAATCTTGCAGTGAGCATTTAGAGACACAATAATAGTTTACAAGTGTCCTGCACACTGCTTGCACACAGTTGATGCTACATGATTATTAAGCCTTCCTTTCTAGCATAGCTATTACTATATTTGTCACACTCCCCTGGCTGCCAGAAGGTGATCTGGAGGACAGAATATGTGCTCTCTTTTTCTTTTCTATTGTGGTTAGCAGAGAGAGGAAGCACGATAATTATTTGCTTTCTATAGCTAAACATACCTACTTTTGAAGAGCAAACTCTAAAAGCCATCCCAACTTTTCTTGGTCAATAATTCAGCTATGGCTCCCCAGTGTACAGTAGGGCTAATAACACATCTTTCACTATGATAGTTCTTTAGGTTCACAAGGGTTGTCTGTTTTTCTTTAAAGCATGTGAAATGACTGTACTGTTCTTTTGACCAATAAGTAACTCTGTTTTCCATGGTTCAAAGTTAAGCTTTTATTTGGTTTTAAATTAAAAAAATAAATTTCATTATTAAATAGTGAGATGGATCTAACTAATGTTCAGATAGTAGCTTACTCAGGAATATACCACCGGGGGTACAATTAAAGGGATGAATCACCTAAACTAAAATCATTTGTTATGTTGTACTGTTTGTTAAAAGTTCAATAGTGGCATAATCCAAAAGAAACTGAAATACAAAGTTTTAAATGTTTACAATGGATAGGAGAAGTAAACCACTTATTCTACCACACTTGCAAACTACTTTCTTCTCATTGCCAGTCAGTTTGAACACTATACCACAGTGCTAATGTCATCGGGTTCATCTGCTTTCTTTTGTCTGCTTGGCAGGGATTTCAAGTATTCAAGGTGTCTCCGGGCATCCTCCTGATTTTGCCTCACGTAATATACCACATATGAGATCACCATGGTGAACCAGCCAAACATGGTGACCAGCATGGCATAATCGGTAGTTTTTTTAGGGAGGTTACAAAGGTCAGCATCATTGGCAGCATTGAGGAATGGTCTCCCAGCGTGTTCATCCAACACAGAGGTCTTACAGATCACATTGTGGGCTGTCTCATGATTGGATGCCATGCTCCTCAGAACTTGCTGTAGAGTACAGTCGCAGTGCCAGGGGTTGTTGGCAATTCTGGCCCTTGCCTTCAGGTTATTGAAGGCATTTTTGTGCACACTTTGAATCCGGTTGTCGGACAAGTCCAGAGTCTGCAAGGTTTCAGCTACTCCTTTGAAGGCATGCTCATCGATAAACTCAATGCCGTTTTTGGACAGGTTGAGAACTCTCAGTTGATGGAGGTCCTTAAAAATCTCATTGGGGATAGATGTGATCTGATTGGAGTCCAGATACAATAAAACTGTTTCAGGAGGAAGATCTCTAGGTATTTCCTTGAGATTCGCATTGCTACAGGTGACATTTAAACCCCCAGAAGAAGAACAAAGACAGCCCTTGGGACACATACTGGCAGAATGGAAGCACAGTATCATAAGAACAAAACTTTGTAGGAGGAGACACATGGAGAGGGAACGGGTTAACCACAGGTCTACCAGATTCATGCTGGAATGTCAGCATAATCACAAGCC
This sequence comes from Galeopterus variegatus, assembly GCF_000696425.1. Taxonomy (NCBI): domain Eukaryota; kingdom Metazoa; phylum Chordata; class Mammalia; order Dermoptera; family Cynocephalidae; genus Galeopterus; species Galeopterus variegatus. Next base: position 78,406 of record NW_007731593.1, read on the forward strand.
CATTCCTCATGTACTCCAACAAGTGTGGCAATGATTCCAGCCCTGTCCACACCGTTGATTTCCTTTTTGACTAATTCAAAAGGCTGCAACTAACACATGTGTTTCTTCATTAGTCCTGTCCTTGCTTGGGCACCTAAAGGATAGAGAAAAAGATGCAATTAGCTCTTGCACAAAGGGAGGTATGCTGCATTTAAAAATACTCTCAGCTGTCTGGCATTCTGTGTGGGCAGGAGGGTTATGCAGGTAATTTCCATCAATACCACCAGGAATTATCTGCATAATAGGAGTCTCCTGCTCAATCCCAGGTGCTGGGGGAGAGGACTGTTAATAAATGACAACATTTCTGGATTCTGTTGCCTTCTTTTTAGTTGTGTGGAATTACAGCAAACAATATCGGTTTTTCTCATCTCTACCGCCCCTCTCCACATTCTGGACCCCTTCTAAATTCTTCAGCAATAAAATGTACTTGTGTCTTTCACCCTCCCTACAATAACAAATGCAATTAATGCAATTTAGCCCTGAACTTGGGCAGCAATGAGAAATAATACCCATATTTCATGGTTAATGACCATAGACATGTCTATGGCTATTGAATGGATGTTCAGTTTGGAATATTGTCTCTAAAGAAACATCTTACTCAAATTAAGAAATAAGTGAATGCATGTCAACCTTCGCAACAAAATGTTGCTCAAGGCTGACATCCAAGAACTCCCAGAAGAGTCGCTTCCCTTGTGACCTCCTGAGATTCCATTTTACCTGAAAGGATGCCTTTAACTGAACTTTCAAAGGACTCTGTGTTTTCTAAACAACATATCCCCTCCTCAACAGAACTTCAAATATGACACACACCTACAAGCCTGTTTTATATAAGAAACTAAGAAATACTGACCTCATACTTCCCCAATAGCCTGTTTTCCAAATATATATATAT
>NW_007731593.1:80688-82171 GCF_000696425.1 Galeopterus variegatus
AATGCTAAAGAAGGACCCCTAGGCTGACGAAGCCATCCATCAATAGCCCGTTTCATTTACAGTGAGAGTGTCCCTCCCTTCCATATTTTCCTTTAAAACTGAATTGCATGGCATTTGGGGACTCTAGTAATTATCTAGATGGGAGAGAGAAAAAATGAACAGGTGCGGAAGGGAGGACACTCAGAAAAGAAAAGGAGGAGCAGAAGGACAAGGCAAAGGATGCTAGGAAGAAGACATGGGAAGGACACAGGAGATGAGAGAAATGAATGTGGTTGAAGAAAATAAAAGGAGTTCATGTCAACCAAGTGACTTCTATTTACTGAATATCTGCAACCAGATTAAAACCTGCTGAAAAGTGGGAAGCCTCCTCTGGAGGACACTTCATGTTTCTTCTGAGATTAATGAAAAGAGTTTAGCTATAGAAAAGTGTTCTGTAATTCAGACTATAAGCTCCATGAGGGCAGAGACTTGTTTCTGCCTCATGCAGAAAAAACAGCCAACAATTAAAAAGTGGAAAGTATACTAGGTTTGTACTGTCTTTAATCCTTATTAGCGGTGTGCTCTTGGGCAAATTATCCAACCTCTAAACCTCATTTTCCTTATCTTTGTATAGAGATTATAAGGTCGATTTCTTAAATTGTAATTCTTAATTACATGAGGTAATCAATGTGAATCACTTAGCACAGTGCCAAATAGGTGGTGAGAGCTCAATATCTGTCAGCTGTAGTTACTGTGGTTATCCCCAGATACATTCCCAACACTTAGTGCTTGGCATATAGTAAGGGCTAAATAAATATCTGCTGTATAAATGAGGCAACAAAATACTAGAGTCTAGCTGTGCTTTATCTTCTTATGGTGATCATTATTATTTTTTAAACATAAACATCAGCCCATCAAATGTCTACTGGTTTTACATGTCAACATGGTGGACTTTGGAAAAGTCATAAGTGCAGGCTCTTAGGAGATGGAAGGAAGAATTGAAGGAAGAATCAGCAGACTCCTCTAGACTTTGTCATGAGGAGATTTCTCCACAATAATCAGTTTAGTGGTCATGGTCACAGACAAGAAACGATTAGGACACATCTTGAGTTCTGAACATCAGATTGCAGTCTCTCTTGAGATAGGATCCCTCATGTACCAAATGGCCCACCCATACACTAGGTGCTTGTTAGGAGTACAGAGTATCTCTTGCATTCAAAGAGGCTGAACTCAAACTAAACATTTCATTTTCTCTCTATGATGTTTAATAAAATGAGAATAAAACCTTCTGAGATTGGCTAGATTGCTGAGCTACTGTGACTCAGCCTCTACAGCCTCCACCCTCAGCCAGGATAAAGTGACAAGAGATGCAGGGGGTAGGGAGCTGAGCCCCTGGATGTTGCTATGGTCTGAATGTTTGTGTCTCCCCAAATTCATATGTTGAAATCTAATCCCCAGTGTGAAGGTATTTGGAAGTGAGGCCTTTGAGAGGTGATTAGGTCAT
>NW_007731593.1:83274-89434 GCF_000696425.1 Galeopterus variegatus
CCAGGAGGCAGAAAGCAAGGTCAAGGACATTGAGTCAAGGTCATCTTCACCATGAAGGATGGAAGAGCTGCCTCTCCACTCCATGATGCTGAATTACTAGTTACCAAAGAGATGACCAGATTGTGTTGCCTTAATTTATGTATAAATCCACAGTGGCTGTTGGAAAAGGAAGACGTGGGGAGCTGTGCCTCAGAGGAAAAAAGATGGACATTCTTCCGACATCAGTTATCATCCAGCAAAGTACAGAGCTGAAGAGCTTGGAAACTTAAAACTCCCTCCTGCTCTGTTTTAAATCAAGTCTATACACAAACCCCTAACTGCAAAGAAGCTATGCTACTGGAAAAAAGGAGTTCCTCTTTATGAACTTCAAAATGAGTGAGCAGAACATAAAGAAGGGCTTGGGGTCACTCTGGTGACAGCAAAAGCAGCAGCAGCAGTCACTACCTGTCCTTCTGATAAGGATCAAGACACCCTAAAGGAACAGATCAACTTAAANCCTGTCTCCATCCACTCATTCCCTTCACATATGTCTGGGTCAATCAGGAAGCCACAATATTTCTGGATGTGCCATTTAGGGATAAGCTATGCCCAAAAAGAGAACCATTTTTCCCCCTGACTCATGCCTTGCCCACATTTTTCTGCCACACAGGCCTCTGAACTACAGCAATTCACACTAGAATTGGGTGGCAGCCATCAAATAGTGCTTCCAGAAGAAAAAAGAAAGTGCACATAGCAGACCATTCAATGAGAAGACAGTTCATTCAGTGGCTGATTAACAACTCTGTCTTGCTTCCTGTTTCTTTCTTCTCATCATTAAGGGACACTCAGGGACTGTTGAGCTCTTTTACTTGCCCATAATCCTGCTGACTGGGTCAATTGCCGAGCTAGGACTGGGTCTGGAGCTCACAGACCCCTCAAGCCCACTCACAGACTGGGTCATAAACCCTTCATATGCCAGGCTGGGTCACCAGACCCTTTACATGCAGGTCTCTGAGTTAGGTAACCAGCAAATCTTGGAAGCCATAGGTTTGAGAGCATGGCGATGTGCGCAGACACCTGAGGGAGATGCCAACCAAGCCATGGAGCTGCCCATGTGCACCAACTCCATCCCCCCCCCACAACTTACAAAGAATGCACCGCACCACCCCCAACTGGGTCTAAGGTGAGGGGTCCTGATCAAACTATTCTATTTTCCCAACAGGGACACTCAGGGATTCTAACCCAAAAGTTTTTATTAACCCTTCTGAGATAACTGAGTGAAGCAATTTAGAAAGAAATACCAGATACACCAATTTCTTCCAATTACATTTTATGCAACTCTGCTACCAAACAGGAGGATCTGATTAAAATGCAAAAAATAGCAAAACAGTAAAGCTCTTTAATTCACAACACAAATTTCAAACAAATGGAAAAATAAACCCATACATTTAAGTACTTAAAGTTTAAGTACTTAAAATTTAAAACTTCTGTATGGCAAAAAACCAAGGCCATACACAAAGTCAAAGAACAGAGGGATGATTTATTTAATACATAGAAATTTTTACAAAGGAATAAGAAACTTACCAGTAGAAATAGAGAAATGAAAAGAAAAACAATATTTACAAATGACAATGTATCTAATATATACAATGTATACAAAATAAATGATATAAAAAGACTCGATCTCAATGACAGTAAAATAAATTCAAGTTAAAATACCTTGGTTAAAATTAGGAAGAATATAAATGTGTAAAGAACAATGCATTCTCAAACACTTGTTGAGAGGATACATTGGGGCATTCTTTCTGTATAAGTAATCTATGAATATCTATCAAAATTTTAAAATTTAAGAACAAGCTTGAGGTGATATAAAGATGTCCAAAGATAACCCCAAAAAGCAACTTGAAAAAAGGGGTACTTATAGTATAATCACATTTGTGTAAGTTTTTTTTTAAAAAGGAGGTAAATATTCAAATATAGGTATATAATTAATATGCTTACATATGAATAGATCATTTCTGAAAGGGTGTGTCAGAAACCTAATAATGGTTAACTCTGAGTGAGTAGTTGAACTGAGGGGCTGTCAAAGGAAGAAGAGGAGTTGTCTTTTTATTTTATATACTTCTGTATGATTTTAACCTCTTATGGTATAAAGGTGTTTTTATTTTACTATTTTACTTTATTTTATAATAACTATTAAGAAGATAACAGAAAAGGATCAGGGATTAGCAGAAAAACTAACACAACTTTAATGTCTCAGGAAGTAACTTCAGTACATGAAAGAGTTAGACAATGGTGGCCAAGAGAAAACAATGAATTTTAAAAATCAGAACATTTCAAGATGAGAGAATGAATAAACAAATGAACAATGGCCAAACTGTATATAAAAATAGAACTCTGACCCACAGCCTGAAGCAATCAGCCCAGGAAGCTGAAGCACAACCTCTGTAGCAATCGGCCCATATCAGCCAGGACTTGATCAATAACTGCTTCCCTAATTTTTGTCCTTGCTTCCCACTTAGAACCAACCAGGGAAAACCAAATATATACATCTAGCCAGTCACGTAGGATGCCCCACTTCTGGTTAGCTCTTCCACAGCTTCCCCATAACAGCCTCCAGTCAGGGCCTGCCTCAAGCCTTCCTTTTGTCCCACTATAGAGCTTTCCTACTCCCCTGCCTGCCTTTGGGTCTCTGACAAATGCAAGGGAAGATGGTTATCTTGCTACAGTAAGTCTGAATACATAGCTTTTGCTTGTTCTCATTTGGGTGGTTTTTATTTCCACAAAAACCCAAAGTTTGAATACTCGATATTTTCAATGAAATATTTCCAAAATTAGCTTTATTATCTATCATAGAAATTATAAACTGATTTCTTTATATGATCAGGTTTTCTACAAACTAAGTTTGGGCTGTATAAGCCATCAATCTGTGTGATTCATGACCAAAAAAATATAGAAAAAAGAGTTGGTATCTGAATAATCCATTGAATAATTCAGATGAATGAACTGCATAGGACATTTTCTGCACTGCTGCTCTTTGGGATCATGTTTGTAGGTACGACACCTCACTTCACATCTTTAGCACTGTATCCTGCCATGAATTTTAGTTCTGCATTTCCATTTCCAACCACCTACCACAGGAAGTTTTCATTAGGACCTCAAATTGGGCATACCTAAAAGTAAAATCATAATGTTTAGCCTTCACTTTCACTCAATGACCACCCTGTTCTTCACCTGCTCTTCCCTTCTAAATTTCTTGACAAATTTTTATTTTCATTCTTCCTTCCACCTCTTCCTTGCTTTGTATACCCATTGCCTCTTTCCTAGTTCAAACCTCCACTATCTTGTTCTGAAAGAGAGCAAAAGCCTCTTTCCTGGACTGCCTGTGCCCGGTCTGTGTCTGCTTCCATTCTCCTAATGTCAGGTTAAAGGAACAGTCGACTGTGTCATCCAGCTGGTTAGAAAGCTTTAATGACTTCCTATTGTTCATAACAGCTCCTTTTCCAATTGTATCTCCTACCACACTTCCTTACACAGACACAGAAACTTGATCTCAATGATGATAGGCCGTGAGTAGAAAGCTGAGGGTGAGCGGCATTCATCATCCAAATACAAGAGTCAACAGAAACCATCCCAGCTGAAGAGTTCTACAACTCAGAACAGCTTTTCTGATATCAAATCCAATTATGTAGATCTGGCCCATGAGTCATTTATGTGGCCCATTAATAACAGCATCTATGATCATTTAGTCAAGGATATGAACTGATAAGGTAGACAGATACAGGAGAAATAGAGGATGGTTACATTTAAAAGAAGCATAATCTGGTTGCAGATCCAGAATTGTTTAAGGCACGAATCTCCTGAAATTTCCAAACTTTCTTTTCTCCAATAACCTAACATCTATTATTTTACTTACCATTTTCTACCTCAAATTAAGGACATTAATTTGTCCTTCCTACTACTAAACCATAATGTTTCAGAGGGTAGGGTCAGTGTCTCATCCATCTTTTTATTCTTACATTGCCCAGGGTAAGAATTTAATAAATATGTATTGAGATGAATTAGGATCCTTTCTCATTTTATCATAAAACAGTTATTTACTCGGCATTTATTACATGCCAGGTATTTTTTAAGTGATGAACCCATCTAAAAGAATGGTAAAATTGGAGTTCTGACTAGGTTCCTAGTTAAACGGATATAGAACTCAAATGGATAGAGAGGGGTTAAGTTACCATATGAAGCTTGGACAAACACATATTCCATGAATCTAACATCTTCTTGTCTACTTTGAGGATAAAAAGGGTGAAGAGGTACCTATCCTGTAGCTCCTCCCTTAAAAAGGAAGAGAGTTTACCACATGACCCCTGAAGCTGGAGAAATAGTGTCCTAGAACAAGAACCAGGTTAACCAGGTTAACCTGGAGTTGGGTGATGTTTTGATATTGGCGTGAGCCTGCACCCCAGAGTTTGTCAATAAGAGATGGGAAACTATTTCTATGGGTCAGATGTGGTCACCGGGTGGAAAGGGATCCTCAAGGGCAGAGCAACTTGGGTCCTGTCTCAATGGACTATAGGATTCCCCAGCAATGAGAAACTGAAGGGTAGATGCTTTAGATTTGGGGGAAGCAACCATCTGGAACACATCCACTACCAGAGTCAGGGGAGCCCTGTGGGAGGGCTGTGGCATGAAAGAGCCTCAGGAGAGAAGCTCCAGGCCCAGAGAACATGCATCCTCCCCTCCCATTCTACCTCCCAGAGAAGCTGACACCAGTTATGCTGACCTGGGGGTGGACTGGAACAAAAGGGCAGAAGGGAGAAATCCAGACGCCCACCACACCCCTTTTCCCTTTGAACCTAAAACAAAGAGGAGGGGAGAACAACTGAATATCAAATGAAATTTGTTTTAGACTCTTGAACTAGACATTTAAATAATCCTATTCAATTTTTACTTTTGTTTAAATGAACTGAGTTTGTGACTTAAAGTTAACTGTAGGATTATCTATTACCTAAGACTAAGCAGGGAATTATGGAGCTGACTCATGTTTTCCTTCAGGACCAGAGGAGAACCATCAAGGGAAAAGAGATTAAAGGAACGGTGGGGGCAAGAAGCAAAGTTGCATTTTATTCTGGTTATACATGTGTCACTTCACACAATGCTCACAACTATCCTAAAAGGTAGCAATTGTGCCCCTTGTACAGATGAACCAATTGAGGCTTAAGGAGGTTACGTAACCTGTCATGGTAACAGCTGGTAAGTGACAGAGGCAAGCCCTGAACATGTCTGCCAGAACATGTATGGTGAAACATGGCACCATACACCATTTTGCAGCTCAACTATGATGTGTATTTTTTTCTCCTTCTCAACTGACACCACTAAGATAGGGAAGAAAGACCAAGATGAATTTTTACATTGAAGGCATTGCTGCATGATGAAAAGATTGGTGGTGCAGGGGAAGGGAGGGTTTAGAAAGTCTAAAGTATGCTTCTAAGTAAAAACTTCTAAAATTATACATTTGCATTACATTTGTAAACTACTATAGATGTTTGGGGAACAAGTTAACCAGTGAGACATGCTCTCATTTGATTACCTCTAAACAGCCTTATCAGATACACATGATGACCATCGTCAGTCCTGTCTTAGCACAGTAGAGCAATTCATAGAATGGAGACTCCTCAAAGTCACACAACTGGATAGCAGGTAGGATATGGAGAGTCTGTAAACAAGTGCTCAGTTTCAAATGCCAAAACAGCCCTTTGTTGATCACTTCCTCCAAAGTTTGGGAAAGTCAAGGGGAATGGTTTCATCCTGTTAGAATCTCTTAAGGCTCACTCTGATAGGCACCTTTTATGACAAAGTTTGGGAAAGTCAAGAAGGGGAATGGTTTCATCCTGTTAGAATCTCTTAAGGCTCACTCTGATAGGCACCTTTTATGAAAACGACATGAAATCCATTTGTTCCAGATCTCAGTCAGCTTAGGAATTGATTTTCCTCTTTTGAAAACTATTTCACAAAATAAATCTCTAAGCTAACCCTCAATACTGACACTTCTAAACACATTGCCTTCTTCCTACATGATCCAGGCAGGGCTCACAGATCTCCAGGGTGGATTTAAAAGTTCTTCCTACCCATGAATCCACTAGAAAAACAAACAAATACAATTTTAAAACCCATTTTTTTTTTT
>NW_007731593.1:90004-91568 GCF_000696425.1 Galeopterus variegatus
TTTTTTTTTTTAAACCAGCTTTCATCCCTGTGGGTACCAAGCACAGAATAAAGGTACCACCACATGGTGGTATGTATGTATTATTATGTATGTATTCATTATGCAACATGCTGCAAGTTTATAGGGGGACTGAGTGGAATACATCCATGTTTGTTTCTTTCTGCTTCTCTATTATTATTTCCCAGCAAGTTCCTACAGCATTTACAAGAGCAAGAGGATTCCAAATTTTTTAACACATGAACTACGTAAATGTAAGCTCCCAAAGACTCACCAGAGTCTAGGATTACTTGAAAGCTGCCTGAAGAAAGCTCTAACTTATGCTGAATTCAGTCATATTTCTGAGTAAGATGAGTGACTGTTACCATCAAAAAAAATAAAACTTCTGCTTAACCAGGCATTATCCTTCTTAGAACAGATGCTGTGATAACATTTATTGGCTCGATGGGAAAAGCACCGTATAGAGATCTAAAACCAAGGTCCAGAAAGTTGATTCAAACCTCAACTTCCCAAGGAATGTATTCCGGGAATTTAGGAAATCACTCACACTCCCACGGTTTAGTTGCTCTAGGACTATTATCGGTAACATCCATTTCTTTGGCCTCATAGTTATATATGTGAAATGTGCTTCAGAACTGTTAAGGATCATTCAAAGGTGATGCTCTACCATAGGTTTTAGTATTTAATTGTTTTCTTAAAATATCAGATCATTCTGTTTCAAGAGTCTCCCATTTTTTTTCTTCAGCATAATCAACTATGAAATGATTCTCACATCAAATATACAGTTTGTCAAAATATATCTAACCTAAATTTAATTAAGAGGAAAGAACCAGACCAACTCAGAACTTGAGGCATTTTATAAAGTGACTTATCTGGTCTCTTTGAAAAGTCATTGGAGAAAAATAAAAATACAAAAACAAAACAACAACGAAAAAACAGGCTATATAACTGTTCTAGATTAAAGGAAGAGAGATGTCACAACTAAATACAATGCAAGAAGTCGACCTCTAGATTTAAAAAAAAAAATTCTAGAAAGGGATATTATTGGAACAATTTGGGAAATTTGAATGAAAACTGTATGTCAGATATTGTTCTGTCAAATTTAAATTTCTTGGGCTTTATCATGATATGGGTAGGATGGAGATAGTCCTTGTTCTCAGGAGGTGCATGCTGAAGTATTTGAGGTAATTTTTGTCATGACAACTGCAACATCAAATTATTCAGCAAAATAAACTATATCTATTTATATGTAGAAAGAGAGAGACAGAAGTGGCAAAAATTAACAATTTGTAAAGGGAAGGTGATGGAAGTACAAATGTTCATTGTACATTGTTCATTGTTCGACTTGTCTGAAAGTTTCAATTTTTTCAAATAAAAAGTTGGAGGTAGGGGAGAGCCTATGTCTTAAAAAAAAAGAACTTCAAGAGGAGAAGAAATCCTTTTTTCATGAAGTAAGAGAGTCTTAGGAATCCTACGTAGACAATGGCTTATCCCCATATAGTGACACAAAATGGAAACACAAGGTAACATGGGCAGCAGTTCTCTGAACTTGCTTTTTGTGAACTCC
>NW_007731593.1:92451-93091 GCF_000696425.1 Galeopterus variegatus
CAAAATGGAAACACAAGGTAACATGGGCAGCAGTTCTCTGAACTTGCTTTTTGTGAACTCCAGGACACAGTACATTACCATACAAGACATGTGCTGTGTGAACTTTGCTTTAAAGGGGCAACATGGAGATCATGGCTTGGCCACTTACTGATTGTGTAACCTCTCCATCCTACAGTTTTCTCGTCTGGACATGGAGGTAATAACAGATCCCACCTCATAAGGGTGTGGTAAGGATTAATTGAAGTAATACATGTACATCACTCAGAAAAGCTTCTCTTATATGAGGTGCTCTCACTGAGTGTTACTATTACTGTCACTTCTGCTACCAGCACCACCACCACCGCCACCACCACCACCATCATCGTCTTACCCTTTGTCTTCTCTCTGCTATGAGAACATGGAGTCTGTGGAGTGCTACCTTCCTCTTACTGACCCCATTCTGCTGGTCCTTTTTTCCTATTTTTTCTAAAGAGTCAATAATTTTATTTTTAATTTATCATTCACTTTTCCATGTTATTCCAAGGAGGACCTGAATGGTCCACATTCAAAGAAAAAGCTACAACAGAATCATGGAATTATAAATAAAACAAACCATTAAATGGGCAAAAAGGATGAAGGAGGTAATTCTGATGGTGGCTAA
>NW_007731593.1:93558-101670 GCF_000696425.1 Galeopterus variegatus
GGACCTGAATGGTCCACATTCAAAGAAAAAGCTACAACAGAATCATGGAATTATAAATAAAGCAAACCATTAAATGGGCAAAAAGGATGAAGGAGGTAATTCTGATGGTGGTTAACATTTTGTGGGCACCTACTATGTGCAAGGCACTGGACCAAATGCTTTACTTAGAGATGGAAAATAATTTTTCCCCAGGATGCTTCATACCCAGAGTTTCCCCCCATCTGACTTAGGTGATTTAGATGATGAGATTTGGGATTTTTGAGCTGATGAAATTTAGATGAGATTTTGGACTTTGAGTTGATGCTGTCATGGGTTGAAACTTTTGAGGGATATTAGGATATGATAAATACATTTTGCATGGAGAATGAATGTGAATCTTTGGGGTCCAGAGGGTACATTACAATAAGCCAAAAAATGGCCCCCAAAATATTTGGGTCCTAATTGCTGGAGGCCATGAATATCACTTTTTGATGTAAAAAGAGACTTTGCAGATATAAATCTCTCTGAGATGGAGAGATTATCTTGGATTACTGGATTAGCCTTAAATGAAGTTTTATATGTCTTTATAAGAAGGAGACAGAGGGAGATTTGACACAGAAGAGGAGAGAGCAATATAACTAAGGTAGAGATTGGCATGATAATTGCCAGCATTCACCAGAGGCTGGAAGTAGCGAGCAATGGATTATCTTTTACAGCCTTTGGAGGAAGTGTGGCCAGGCTGACAAATTGATTTTTGCCCATTGAAACTGATTTCAAGCTTCTACCTCTGGAACTGTAATAGAATAGATGTGCATTGTTTTAGCCACCAAATTTGTGGCAGTTAATTGCAAGAGCCATAGGAAACTAATGCAGAAGTAAGTGGAGAGTAGAACTTGAAGTCAGTTACATGGGTTAAGAGCTTTTGCTGCAACTAAGTACCTGTTTTAGCCCTGAGTTTCCTGGCAGTCAAAGGAAGAAAACAAAAATGTCAAATTACAAAATGGTTATTATCTAATATGGTGAGAGATGATTAGTTATTAGCAGAGATAAAATTTTTCAAATTTCAGAAGTTTTAAAAGATCCCGAGAAGGGCCAATACACAACATAATGGATAATGTTTTTAAAATTTGACTAATGATGCAGATATAGTCCCCCTTGGCTTTAGGCATAAGGTGAAATCACTGATCTGTGAAAGACCTTTTAAGCCATGGGAAGTTAATTTTTATCTAGGGATGATGTTTACTAGAGATATAGGATAAAACTGGGATGAGATAGAAAATGTGGTAGAACAGGATAGTTAGCATGCCCCTTATAATGAGGGGGTACACAGAATTTATCATATAAACGAATGCACATATGACAGTAAAAAGCAGTGCTGGTAGCAATTGTGCTGGGACAAAAGGTTCAAATGGGAACTGTCCCAGGCAAAATGAGACACACCATCATCTCACTCATAAACAGCATCCTTATGAGTTAGGGGAGAGTCTTGTCAAACTTACAGGATGCCATTGGAAAAGACTATATCAATCCCTGACTGAGACTAAAGCAGGCCTCTCTGCAAGGCTCACAGTCTTCCTAGACACCAACTGAGATTGGCTTCTGTGGATTATTAATTTAAAACTTTACAAATAGTATTATACAGCACAAAGATTTTTTTATATACAAACTAAGAGGACTATTCAGAATTCAAACATGCAACATGTCAAATATTTTATCCTTTCAAACCTTATAAAATGATGTGAGTTTACACACATTATCTTATAATGGCCATCTGAGCACAGGTAACAACTTTGTGTTTCTGTCTTTTTCAAAGTTCTAAGTTGTCACGACCTTCTTCATTGTAATGCCGGCACAGCACCCCAGTGAATGGAGTTATCTTTAGATCTATTTATACATTATTACTTTGTTAGATATTTAGGTTGTCTTCCATTTTTTGTTATCACAAATGTGGAATTAAATTTATTTCATTTGTGGTCTATATCACTGAAAGAATCACTGGATAACAAAATGGTCAATGTCTTTTAGTTGGAAAATATTTGGTTCATCCGTCCTCTTTGTATAGAATCTGTGTTCATAACATCAAAACTAAACTACACAGAGCTGCTCCATGGGGAAGGTAGCAGCTTGAGGAGGCTGAATTGCCCTCTCCTGGTTTTAGCCATTGTGGATCTTGGTCATAAAGGTATCTGATGGGGACTGTTGCTCCCTGGTTAGAAAAGAGCAGACTAGAAAGGCAAGGTCTTATTTTTGTCAAAAATTTTCATTAAAAAAACTATTTGTTTATATCTCCTATAACATTTTCCTGGTAGTAGTCCACTATTTTTCTTAAGAAGAGTCACTGGGGGAAAATAATGCCCTTTAAGAGTTTTCTGTTAAAATATAACCATGCAAAGATACATGTAAAATGCCGTTTCTTCATTGAGGCACTGTTTATTATAGCAAAAAAGAAAACAGATTTCCTGGTAGTAGTCCACTATTTTTCTTAAGAAGAGTCACTGGGGGAAAATAATGCCCTTTTTGAGTTTTCTGTTAAAATATAACCATGCAAAGATACATGTAAAATGCTGTTTCTTCATTGAGGCTCTGTTTATTATAGCAAAAAAGAAAACAGAAAAAAAAGAAAAATTTAAAAAAAACCACTAGAGTTAATCTTAATATTTATCACAAAGATTGACTAAATATGGTACATCAATTAAAAGAATGAAACAATCTGCAAGTCCGGATGAAAAGATACCAAATATATATCACTGAGGGAAAAATTGCATGTATGATCCCATCTGTACAAGATAGAACAGAAGGATCTTCATGCACACACACACACAATGGCAAAAGCTGTAACAAATTATGGAAGGACAATAAAAAATTGATAATGGTCTTAAATCTAGAGGATGGTTCTGGAGGCTGATGGTATGGAGAAGAATTTTAATTTTTTATCTTATACTATTTTCTACTGTTGTAATTTTTTGGTAATGATAATTGCTAGATAATAAACAGAGATTGACCAGTAGGCATTGACTGACAACCTATTCTCTGTTAGGAGCTACAGCAGATACAAAAGTATATGAGACATAGTGTCTCTCCTTAACAGTTCAGCCGCCCTTGATAGTCACTTAAACTTTCTGAATCTTAGCAAAGTGTATAGAAAACACCATACGCCTGAAACTAGATAAAACTAGGTCCAACTTTCAGGTCTGATACCAGCTGAGAGATCTTGGGCAAGCCTATTAACTGCTCTGAGTCTCAGTTCCTTCAACTATGAATAAGAATAATACCTATTTCATGGGTTTCTGAAATGGTTCTGATAATGCCTGTCTCACAGTATCCTTGAGAAGTATTATTGAGCCCGAATACACTTTCAAAGGGATCCAAATCAAGTTCAGTTTTTCCAAGGGTTCTATAGAAAGCTGGTATCAAAGAGTTCTACCAAATGAATATTCCAAAGTCTGGGAAACACATTATTTGAGAATCACTATAGACATCAGCCTGTTAAATGTTCTGAGAAGTGGCAGCAAAGTAACCATTAACCCAGAATTTCCCCAATATACCTGGCCCCTGCAAAAGGCCTTCCCTTATCTCATTATTTTTACAATGTAACCAGCCATGGAATAAAACATTTCCTGAATTCAGATCTAATTGAGCAACATTGAATACTACCTCCACTACTACAACTACTACTACTAATACACTCTCACGTTACCCAAATATTCTGGAGGAGTATGAGGTGACAAGTTTTGCAAATGAGAATTCTAGTTGCATTTGATTACTATCAGGTTGCATATTACCATAGAGAAACTCCCAATACCAGCTAAAGTCCATTGAAGGTAGAGATGAAAAATTTAATAATCCATAACTATCACTAAGGGTCATTTTTTGTTTAACAAAAAGCCCCTTGATTAAAATTATTTATGTGTATAAGTAAATGAAAATGAACTGGCTGTTACTTATGTTTGGATTTTATATTCTCTGTTTCCTCATCTTCAGACACCACTTTTATTTTGGAAATAATTATTTAATAATATGACCCTTAAAAGCCTAGAAAACCTTAGAAAGTGGTGTATATGCAAACATCTAAGTGAAGAGTATATTTCTTAATAAAGCATAGAAACCTCATCTGAAAATGTTGTAATTACTCAATGCTGAAGGACATCAGTTCCATTGTCATTAGAAATCAAATTAATTAATTTTGTTTGCTGACCATGACAGTCAATATTGCTACAAGTTGTTATGGTAACCACCAAGCAGCCCAGAAAAGCTGGGATCCAGATGAAAGACAGCCATGCAATTCTAAGGTCAAATCTGAATAACACATTGAACTATTGTTTGCTCACACATCCCTGGTGTCTAGCACAGTGCCTGGTGTGGAGTCAGTGCTTTATCTGTGTAGCCCAGTGATTAAGAGCAGGGACTCAGGAATCAGAATGTCTGAGTCTAAACCCCTGTTCCTTCAATAACCTTGCCTTGCCTCAGTTTTCCCATCTGTAAAAGGAGTATAACAGTAGTACTTACTTCTATTTATAGTAAGCATTAAGTGAGATTATTTAGGTAAAGTACTTAGAATAGGACCTGACACAGTCAATGCACAATAAATGTTAGCTATTTCTCTTTGTTGAATGATTGTTGTTTTAAACATATTCTTGGAAACAGAGCTTGTGTGGTAGTTCTGGGCATCTGCGCATAGCCCTCCTAGGGCTTGCTGGTTCTCTCAGGCTCTCAGAGGCTGTCTTGCAAACACAAACATCAAAGAGACAACTATAAAGGAAGCAAAGGTTCTAGAGAGTCAGTGAAGAATTTAAATGTCATGGCTCAGCAATACTGATGAAACAGAACTGAAATAAATAGCATTTTACTAATTTAGCAGTTCTTGCCAGCCAGTGGGTATTATGAGGTTCTTACCCAATGTTTTGTCTGCAAAGGGAGCCCAGTAAATTTTGCAGGCCTGAAGAGGACCCCAAGGATGTGTTCTCTCCAATTTTACTTTGGCCATTTATCCCCTAAAATTCTGTCCAGAACTGTGGCCTCACCCAAATTCTCAGTGAATTATCCAGGCTGATGACTTGAGACTGATTCCAGGATCTGATTTCAATTAAAGATGAATAAAGAAATCATTTGCACTCAGCTTATCCTTCTGTGCAGTCTATTTCCTAATCAGGAATTCAAAAATTTGTCTACAGATTCAGTGAAGTGGATAAGGGGCTTGGAGTTGAGTCAGATTACTCAGATAATATATAAAATGGAAAGCCAGATAGTCAAGAATCATCTCATAAGCAAAGTAGCTCTTTTGAATCTCATAATTTTTTCCTTCTAGAACCATTGTCCATCAAACCAAGTGGAATTGTTACCCCTCCAATCTGTCAGCAGAAGGCAAGTGGTGTATAAATCATCCCTAAACTTCATGTAATTTGCCCTTGATTTCAGATTTAGATTTTTCATTCTGTTAAGCACGCTAATGTACATGTTCAAATTTCACCTCCTCAGTAATCACATGGGGGATCATGCAAGGTCAAAGTTTTTCTTATCTGCTTTATCCTGTGATATGTATTTTTCAAAAAAGAAAGTCCTCTTTAAAGGAAAAGGCAGAATGGAAAAGCCAGCCAACTAATATTTGTAGAACTATGTAGTCATATTGATGGCAATTTGATTCTAACAGTAGGATCATCAGACAGGCTGCCTCCTATTTACCTAATTATGCCAATGGGTAAATGAGGCAGTCGTTTTTAGCTCAATGGCTTCGATCTAGTCTAGAAAGATTCTTGCCTCTCTTTTCTCCATCTGAGTTTTTTTACCTTCTCAGACATAGGTTTTTTTCAAACAAGAGTAATCTTCCTTTTACAGTAAAGAAACCTCCCCAAAACAAAAAAGGAAATCAGAACTGAGATTATGGCCCATCTTCTCCATACTGTGCAATTCATTGAATTCCACAGGGAAATAATATTGCCCTGAGTTGGCTTGATTTTCCTCTGGGAACCACTCGGAAAAATTAACAGCTACCCAGGGACTTAGCTTTTGTCAACAACAAACCAAATAAAACTTCCCAAACCCATTTAATTGTCTGCATGATGCAGTAGGACTTTCCCTATCTCCTTGCTCAGACATAACATGCCAGTTTAAATACAAATTGATATTCTCTATCCTAGCATTTACTCTATCTCGGTGAACCAACCAGCAGGTAAGATAAGTAGAAGTGGTAGGAAGCAGGCCAGACGAAGCTAAGAAAGTCAAGCAGAGGAGAGAGAGCCATTTCCAGCACAAGATAATGTAAATACCCATCTTGTCTCCTTTACATGCCTCATAATTTTTACAAGGTAGACCATCAACATATTAATATGCAGTCACAAATTTCATTGCTGTGGAGTGGTTTCAGGAGTTGTGAAAATTGCTACCATGTTAAACCAATTTTTATGCACATTTAGCTCAAAACACACATATTTGGTCAGGTAAAACTGTGTTTTTACCCCACCTGTGGCTTTTTGCTCCGTGCAAAATTGTAGCACGTGAGAACAGGAAGGTGATGACCCTGGTGTGGTCTCCCCAATTGATTCTCTGATTTAGTAACAGTCTAAGCGAGAGCACAACCCACTGAGCACTGCTTTCCCTTTCTGTTTCCAATTCAGCAATTCCTAAAGCCACAGATGGGAGGACTGGATGGGGCTGAGCAAAACACCCATGCATGGGTGGGCCTGTGGATCACCTGAATGTCATACCTCGGGGCATCCCCAATACTACATTGAGGCCAACAACACAGTACGAGGTCAGGATGTGCTTGCTTGATGAAGGATGCAAGCTCTGAAAACATGGCAGGAGCTTCTCAAGAGTCTTAAAAAGCCTGATGAGGTGATGGCTGGAGTCTGGGGGTGGGCCACGCTACCCGTAGCAGAGCAGACTTTGCTACCTCTCATCTGTAAGGTAGTGCATATAGAAGTGGAGAAGGAGGAGAGAAAACATGGCAGGAGCTTCTCAAGAGTCTTAAAAAGCCTGATGAGGTGATGGCTGGAGTCTTGGGGTGGGCCACGCTACCCGTAGCAGAGCAGACTTTGCTACCTCTCATCTGTAAGGTAGTGCATATAGAAGTGGAGAAGGAGGAGAAGACAGTGCCACTGTGAACTGCTCCTTAAGCAATCAGGTTCAGAAAAACAGAGAGCCTTACACACTGGGGAAATGGAGAAGGCAGTGTCCAATTCATGAGAAGTGACATCTGGCAAGATCAGGAGGATGACACCTCTGTGCTCCTGGAAAGCCACCAAGGGATGGCCACGGTCAGAGGGAGGTTGGGCTCTGAGAGGGATGGCCAGCATTTAATGTGTCAGGACTGGACCTAGTGTCCTGAATGCACAGTCATCGAGCCTGTGACACTGGCCTGGTCTATATCTCAGAAACATCTAGTCAAAAAATGAAGGTGAAATATTTGTGAGGAGTGAGAAGCAGGGAGAGACTGAATCTGTGCTGAGTGGATTTTTCACTTTAAGTGTTCTATCATTTCCTTCTTGGCCTCTGCTTTGTCTCAGCTTTAGAAAAGAAGACATCATTATCAACCCTCAGGGAGATGTAGTGTCTGAGTTTACACGAGCTCCCTGTGCTCAGCTGCTGGAACTCCCTGGAGTCCAGGCAATCATTGCAGGGCTGCAGGTGCTGAGGTCCCTCCACCTGCAGAAACAGGTGGTACTCATCCCATGGTGGGGAAACTGAGGCCATAGCCACATGAAGAGCTGATTCTTCTACTCTCCAGGTAGTAGATTCTTGTCTGTTTGGGGATCCAGGTAGATCTGTTCACAACTGACTAATGCTTATTTACGGCAGGGGGAGGCCATGCCTGCCACTCTACAGCCTGAACTAGGAGGCAGTGGTTTAAAGTGTTCTCTAGGCAGTGATTATGGGGGTGGGATGGGGACAGTCACTTTTCTTTACTGGTGTTGGCAGATATTCCCTCACCAGCCCAAACTTTTCTCCTGGCACAAAGAAGCAGCAAGTATGATTCTTTCTTTTCTTTTCTTTATTTAAAATGTGTGCCTGTTCCCTTCTAATGGAGAGCATTATTCTTCTCTATTGACCAGAAAAGGACAGATATCTGGGTGTCTGGAAAGGGATGGCCCCATACCAGCCAGTTACCAAAAAAGACACACACACACACACACACAC
>NW_007731593.1:102212-103989 GCF_000696425.1 Galeopterus variegatus
ACACACACACACACACACACACTCACACCAGAAATGGGGGAAAGATGAAAGGGTGAACTTTTTAAAAGTTCATTCCTTTTCTATTTATCTGTTATCATAAAACTTCCATATTATGTCCTCCCAGGTGCATCAGGGATACCTGAGCCTCTTTCTTGAGACAAACAAGATGGAAGTTTCAATGAGATGCCTTTATAGTGCCAAAGCAAAAAAGAAGCCAACCAAAATCTTTCCAGAGGCTGCTTATGAAGCATCTCCTTGTGTGGAGGCTCAGTCCTGTGGCTACTGTGGGATGAGATAAAGTCGATGGAGGTGGAGGAGCAAAGGCTAATTCCAGATTATTTGAACTATGGATCTTCTCAACCCCTAATCCTCATCCCTTTCCATCTGCCTCCTCGGTCCGGGATCATTCCCACTGCTTATCAATACCAGCACCAGAAGGAAGAAAGAGGAAGCAAAGGGGGATGGAATTCAAATGAGTCGATGTTGCCACTTGTGAGCAGCTCAGCTCGCCAGTGTGCAAGGGAGGAGGCTGCAGCTCTTCTGTGGGTTTCGATTCTCCATGCTATTCTTGTCCCCCGTGCTGCCAGGCAATATCGAGTGGGCTGCATGGAAATGATCTGTGGGATGAAAAAAGAAATGGGGGGATGTGGCTCCCTCAAAGAAAAGGAGTTATATGCTCAGTGGCAGTATGCCACACAAAGTAGCCCAAATTTATTAACCCAACTCATGCTTGAAAGCATCTGTCCCCTCAGAACTAGAGGAGAAGGGATGCTAAGACCATATGTAGAGCAATTATAATGCAGAGGATGCACTGATTGTCACAGCAGCAAAAAGAAAATGAGGAAGTCTCCTTAAAAGATTATGCCAAGGACAGCAAAAGCAGCAGCAAGTGAGGGCTGTATTAAATCCCTAAAGGACAACGAAGAGGAAGCAATACGCATTCATACCTTGGAAACCACTGTCACCAACACAGGCAGGATGGCAGAGAGAGGATAGAACCCTGGAGCAGACAGAATTGTCTTCTTCTCTCTGATCTTATGAACTAGGAAGGGGGCGAACTATGTCACCAATATCCTGTTCTGCTCTGTTTGTGGTAGACACTTCGGGGCATCACCCAAGTGCCCTTACAATGAAGGGCTTGTCCCAGCTGCTGGGAGTGCTGGTGGCAGAGAGCTTTCAGCTGCCACCCCCTTCGGGGATTGTCTGTGTGACAGAGAGCCACTTTTCCTTCCAGGGGTAGCCCATATCCAGTGACTGACCAGTGGGGGAGGATCAAGGCTTGGCCATCTCAGCCCAACTTGGGACAGCTCTGAAAGTCCATTCTGGATCCAGAGTTGCCTGTGGGGTCGGCTGAGGCCATCACTGAGTCTGCATTACAGCTCATCTTCTTCCTCTCTCCAGTCCTTCCCATCCCATTCACAAATGTTGATCTTAAGCGTTCTCCTTAGTAACCTTTTGCATGCCAAATCCCATCTCAGAGTCTTCTCTCTTGCAATCTCAACAGCAATAGTTCATGGTCACTAGTTTTTGCTCACTTTGCCTGGTTGAGCATATATATGCGTTAAAGATTTACTTTTGGGTATGAGGTTGGTGTATACTATAAAAAGAGAAGCTACATAACACATCAAGGAAGAAATGCATGTTGGGGAGGTGCTGGATGCAGGAGAGAAAAAGGCTGTAAATAATCCAAATGGGAATTGAATAAGAAAGTTGGGTTAATGGGCACAAAACTATGCTATCTACCCTAAGTGAATCATTGTGCAGTATGTGCATGTAT
>NW_007731593.1:104948-105996 GCF_000696425.1 Galeopterus variegatus
CCCGCACCGTGCTCAGCCAGTGAGCGCACCGGCCATCCCTATATAGGATCCAAACCCGCAGTGGGAGCACTGCTGCGCTCCCAGTGCCGCACTCTCCTGAGTGCGCCACGGGGTCGGCCCAGAACAAGGTATTTTCTATTTCAGGGGACTGTTGGAAATACAATCTTACAGAATGTTTGCTACCAGATAAAGATATCACAACTGAGAGACTGTATTGTTATTCATGGGGCATATTTGGACAAACTCTCCCACTGAACCACTAAGTGGCATTAGACACAGCATTAGGGACCCAGGTCCAAGGAGCACAGCAGGAAACTGTTTAGTGAATGGAGATCACGAAGCCAACATCTTTCTGAATCTGAAAATTTCCATCAATTTAACTGCCTATATAAATTAAGGCATAGCCATATAGCTGTTTTCAAAAATGAATGAATGTTTGTCTCCTCCAAAATTCATGTTGAAATTTAATTGCAATTGTAACAGTATTAAAAGGTGGGACCTTAGAGGGATGATTAGGCCATTTGGGATTTGCCCTCATAAATGACTTAATGCCATTACGAAAGGGTGAGTTTGGCTCCCTTTTGTCTCTTTGCCCCTCCATCTTCCACCATGCAATGACACAGCAAAAAGCTCTTGCCAGATGCCAGCACCTTGATCTTGGACTTCCCAGCCTCCAGAACTGTGAGAACATATTTTTTGTTCATTATAAATGACCCAGTCTCAGATCTTCTGTCATAGTAGCACAAAGTGGACTAAGACAGTCAGTAAGAGAGCTAAAGCAAGGGGCCAGAAATTGTCAGAGAAGAGATAGAAAAGCACAAGCACAGACACAGCCCATTTTGTGGTCAAAGCCAGGGCATCATCAAGATTTTCTGACCTACCTTCCCAATTCCTGACATTGCATGTTCCTTTAAATGCCACATAGATTGGGACCGACTTGATGTCATGGGAACCAGCTGGATAACAGTTCCATACAATCTGCTTTCACCCTTGGTTCCTTGGCCACTATCAGAAAATCCAGTGCTTTTACAGAGAGGGCTGGAGCTTT
>NW_007731593.1:106821-109274 GCF_000696425.1 Galeopterus variegatus
AAGTGCTATGAAGCAAGAACAGAGATTAATTCTCGAGAAATTCTGCTGCAGATATCTTAGGAAAAGTGGGCATCCCGGCTCTGCACAAATAAGCAGGGATGGGGGAGGTGGATGCAAAATGGAAGCCTGATAAGGCTACTGTCTCAGGCCGGAAGTGATTGACTAATGGGCTGCACAGTGGTGGAAGTGGTTATGCTCTGAATTGGTAGTTTTTTAGGAATGGAGCCTGGAACTACTTTCAGTGCTCTGCCATGAACCTCTGCTTCATGGAGATCCAACTCCCAGCATACCTTCGCCCACCCCTTTCTTTATTTTCCTAGACATCACTGGGGCTTATGCTTGTCCTAAACTGATGGGCTTCCAGGAACTGAGATGCTGCAACTGCTCAAATATGGCTTTGCTAACATTTGGAGATTCCAGCTGCTGCTGCTACAGTTTACCCAACAGATCAGATGGTTGTGGTGTTAGTGCCATTCTGTAGTAAGCCAGTGATAATAGGTGTGACTTGAGCTGCTGCTCCCTTCCTGGATGGGACGAGGAGGCCCCATAGCCTCTTAGTTTCCCTTTCCCTAATTCTGACTTTTCCTAACCTCCGGCCATTCCCAAATGGTGCCCCAGAAGTCCCAGTGTGTCTTGCAACCAAGCATGACTAGAATACAAAAGATCTCAGAATTGAGCTGCCTGGGTTTAACTGGCATAAAAAATGAAGATGGGATTGTTTTTGAGTGTCATTCTTAATACGTGCTGCAGGATGTCTGCGTAGAGAAACACAAGGTGTAAATTAGAAAATGCCTGGGTTTAACTGGCATAAAAAATGAAGATGGGATTGTTTTTGAGTGTCATTCTTAATATGTGCTGCAGGATGTCTGCGTAGAGAAACACAAGGTGTAAATTAGAAAATCTCAGATCTTGCATTGTTTTGGGTAAACACAAAGAAAAAGTGAAACAGGAAATCCAGAGCTAATTGATGTAGAAGAAGGAAAAACAGCAATCTTTTGACACTTAATATGCTGCAGCTGAATAGGCTGAATACCAAATGCAGTACGCAGTGGGCAAGGCAAGAACTATCCCACTGGGATAACACCACCCTGATGTGAAAACCCTGAAAGAGGGAGCTGCGTGAAGGTCTAGTGATGCTTCACAGCAAACAATAGCCACCACCAAAGAGATCGTTTGGTTTTCCTCCAGCCTGGGAACCATATTTCCAGTGGCACTGGGCCAGGAAACATTTTCCTATCTCAATGACAGGACTTCCTGGGGGAAAATAAATAGCTCTTCCCACCAGGAACAAAAGCAAAAGGAAATGGAGTTATTCAGTAAACCAGGTGACTTGAGAGAGCAACCAAACAAGTTCTGGTCTGCAGGTGACAGGGCATGTATGCTTAGGGGTGGGAGGTGGGGACGGGGTGGGGAGGAGGAGGAAGGCGAATTTGAGAGTTTGCAGGGAAACAGTGACAATGAGATGCAAGCTGTGCACAGAGGGAGTCTCGATCCTATGTCATATGTAAGAAAAACAAAAGAGCATGAAATAAAAGAGTTGGACAAAGGAGGGGCTGGTTGTAAAGCTGTTGCCAAGTTCTGCGTAAGAAAGGATTGGGGGTTAACTGCGTTGTAACTTTGCTATAGTGTAAAATGGATCTAGTTAACTACTAAATCTGGTAAACACATTGCATATACTGTTCTATTAAATGAATCGTTTTATTTAAATATACTAATCCCACTTATCCATGGTTTCACTTGCCACGGTTTCAGTTACCCACGTCAACTGAAGCCTGAAAGTAGGTGAACACACTACGAGATATTTTAAGAGGGAAAGAGAGAGACCGCATTCACATAAATTTTACTACAGTATATTGTTACAATTATTCTACGTTATTATTAGCTATTGCTGTTAATCTCTTACTGTGCCTAATTTATAAATTAAATTTTATCATTAGTATGTATGCACAGGAAAAAAACAGTATATATGGGTTTGGTCCTATCCATGGTTTCAGACGTCCACTGAGGGTCTTTAAACATATCCTCCATGGATAAGGGGGCAATACTGTATTCAATTCAAGAGACTTTGCTCATTTCAGAAATACTTTTATTTATACCAGTTCCATCAACCATCTGGTTGCTACTTAATACCTGACAGTGACTGACTTTAATGATAATAAAGGGATAAGAATAATTAATATAGTTGTAGTGGCCAACATTTATTTAGCCCTTACTTTTGACTGTATGCTTTATACACAACATACCATTCCATTCCACCTTCACAGCTACCCTGAAAGGTACAAAACACTATCATCCCCTTTAACAGACGAGGAAACCAAGGCTCAGAGAAGCCTGCTTGAATCAGTTGCAAAGCCTGGATTTTGATCCAGATTTGCAAATTCCAGAGCCTGAGCTCATAAACATTACGGAATATTGTCTCTTGCTGAACAGAAATTGTGGGGTTTATGTCCGCT
>NW_007731593.1:109562-111968 GCF_000696425.1 Galeopterus variegatus
CTTTGCTCATTTCAGAAATACTTTTATTTATACCAGTTCCATCAACCATCTGGTTGCTACTTAATACCTGACAGTGACTGACTTTAATGATAATAAAGGGATAAGAATAATTAATATAGTTGTAGTGGCCAACATTTATTTAGCCCTTACTTTTGACTGTATGCTTTATACACAACATACCATTCCATTCCACCTTCACAGCTACCCTGAAAGGTACAAAACACTATCATCCCCTTTAACAGACGAGGAAACCAAGGCTCAGAGAAGCCAGCTTGAATCAGTTGCAAAGCCTGGATTTTGATCCAGATTTGCAAATTCCAGAGCCTGAGCTCATAAACATTACGGAATATTGTCTCTTGCTGAACAGAAATTGTGGGGTTTATGTCCGCTCCTCCCTAGTAACTGTGAGGAAGAAGGGCTTCATGTGCTACCAATATGTCCTCATAAATATATTTCATTTAGCCTTAGTTTTCAAATGAGCTTCCCCATTACAACTATCTATTAAGTGCATGTTTTTCAGCCACAAAATATACACCTATAATTATGTTTGTTAATACAATTCAATGTAATCCCAAAGGATTGACATCATGTTAACTATGTCTAAGAGAACTTCCATAAACACAATCACTAAAAAGTACAAGTAAACCTCAGTGAGAACAGAAGCTGTAATTATCTTTTTTCCAACCTTTCCTTCCTTCTTTCTCACTCCCTCGAAAGCTATTTTTTTTAAAAGCATGATCCAGACCACAATAATTAAATCATGTTGTGTAGTATATCAGTGACACAAATAAATATTTGAGAAGACAAAAGAATAGATTTTTTCTTCTCTGTCCAATGTTACCTTTGGCTTCCAAAACAACATCCTATGATTAATAACAAAATAGGAAAGATAAAGCCATCTTTCTAAATTAGGATGCTTTTCAGAAATATTTGGAAATCTGTATTTTAGAATATGCCAAAATAGATCCACTCTCTGGGCTAAACTATACTTTGTTTCTTTTGATCACAATAAAACAAAAGTTGTTGGAGACCAAAAGGGAAAACGAGCTATAGAATTTCTCCTACCAAATAAAATGCTAAACAATTTTTGCATATTATCCACAGGCTTTTGGCATTCTGTGTGAAGGTATAGAAGGTCAATTATTTGAACGATTCTGAGCTGCACAGTAGGAACTGAATATTTGTGACATGGAGTGACAGAAAGGCTCTAGACAACTACTGAGGTATCTTATGTGTGGCATTTCTGGGCTACCATTCCAGCAAATGGATAAAATATAAAATCATATTTTCCAGGCCCATGGGGAAATTTTCAATATCTGCCCATGGCATTAGACCTCAAACAGGAGAAATTCTGCCAGAACTTTCTTTTTTTAAAAAAATTTATAAAACAAAGATATGAGCCATTTCCTAAATAGATTAATGAGGCATATATTCCAAAAGTGTAATTTAGCGGGGTTCTTAAATATAGAAACTTCAAGAAGAGAATTTATACATGTAATCATTTCTCCATCAGTGAGTATTTTTACTGGGAAAGTTCTTGAGATCTTGGGGCAATAATCACAATTTACTGATACCTTTGAATTAACATAAGAAAGAAATTTTTTGACATGGCAGAAACCAAGAGATTCAGATCCTTGATAAAATTTTCCTGAGGATCTTCCATCAATTTCAATTAATAATAAAGTTCTGAGCATCCCTTTCTCAATTAAAAATAGGTTTAACTACCCAGACGATTTGACATTTCTTCCATAAAAACAAAATTGTCATCCTAAGGTTGAATCTGCTGGTTATGAACCGTATAACTCTCACCAAGTTAATTAACCTCTCTGTGCCTCAGTTTCCTTACCTGTAAAATGGGGACAATAATTGTCCCTGCCTGAAGATTTACTTATCCGTTTCCACAGTCACTGTACTAACTCTCAATTTTGTCCTTAGGTAGAATATTGAAGACAGGTGATCCAAGCTGACAGGTGATCCAAGCCTTCCGGCAAAATGGAAGATAACTTCATGCTGGCAGGGAATTTAAGTTTATCCTCCTTCTCATAAGATAAAAAAATAACTTGCAGTGAAATGGCTGCTCGGGGCAACTATTCCCTCTGGAAAACTGTCCAATATAGCATGGATTTTACCTATATTAATCTAATCCTTGAATTTATAGATTGGCATGCTATATTGTGACAGGGGGTAGTAAACTAGTATCTGGTTTCTAAATTACAACTCTCATTTATAAAGCCTGCCTCTGGCTGGGCCTTGCTTCTCTTCCCTTCATCTGTATAACAAAGGGTAGCGGTAGAATAAGGGATGAGCTTTTTTTTTTTTTTGTCTTTTGTCTTTTTTCCGTGTCCGGCAACGGATCGCAACCCACAGTGTTGCCCCCGTACCGGACCGGGGACCGGCAATGGGATC
>NW_007731593.1:112968-128883 GCF_000696425.1 Galeopterus variegatus
GCCACCGGGCCGGCCCGGGGATGAGCTTTTTAATAAGGGATACTGGAGGAGCATCTCAGGCATGACTTTGTACCTCTTGAGCCGGGTGTGGGGGTGGAGAAGAGACGATGTGAATAAATGCTTAGAAAACAAGGAGGGTATGCAATGTTACTGGAGGGAAAGGACAGGGCACGTGAAACAACCACAGGGCATCCCACTCTCTACGTAGCACAGACATTGCTACATCCCATGAGTCCTGAACAATTCTCCATAAAATGTAATATTCTCAGCAAATAGCAATGGCATGCATTCATTCATTAACTATTTATTTGGGGCCCACTATGAACCTGGAACAGCACTGAGTAAGGCCTTCATCACAGAGATTACAAACACTCACAAGTCAATGGTCACCAACTACTCATTTGACAAATAGCTCCTGCGTCTAAATATAAGTGACAACAAGGCATCCTGGGGAGACAGAAAGAACTTAAGGCTGACTGATCTGTAGTCCTGGCTCGGCTATGTGATTCTGGGCAGACGACCTAACTGCTCTGAGAGTCTGTAAACTTATTTACAAAATGAAAGCAAGACCATTTGGTCTCTCTTGTGTCTGCTTTAGTCTTCACCTGTTATTTACAAATGAGATGCTACTTTCTTGTTCAAGAAAATCTTCAAGAGTATAAAGTACTTTACACTGTCCAACACATAGTTCTCATTTCCTAGAGGAAAAGATGAACCACCATTACACTCCCCTGGCTCCCCCAGAACTTTGAACTCTTTAGGAAATTCTCCAGTTGTGTTTTCTAACACTGTACCAAATTCATAACCATACTATCAAAGTGGGAGTCTTTTTCCATTGTCTGTAAAAACAGTGAAAAAGATAATAAATAACCCTTTATAAATTGATTTCAAAGTCCATTAAGGAACTATCCAAATAAAAAACTCTTATGTTATTTTGACTCCTCAGAAAAGATAGGACACCTGGAAATTGAAATTATGTAACTTTAAGAGGGGAAGAGGACCCCAGACAAGCTTCTTTTCCCTTGAAATGCAAAACAACACCAGGAAAAACAAGGTTTATTTTTAAAAGATAAATAAAGTAAAAAAATGTAAATCCCAGAACTCCAGGTAATCTGGATTTTGTTATTCCATAACTTCCCTAACCTTTAATAACTTTCTTAAAAATCAAAAATAGCTCAGAATGAGATGTTCATGAGAACTAACTCAGGGGGAATTTTTCTTAGTTGCCCTGGGGTCGGTGGCTGATTCATTCCTGGGCTTTCCATTAGTTAGGTCCTTTCTTCTGTTTTCCTTTTACTGATCATGACTCCACCTCACCTGAGACCCAAAGTTTGGGGGTGTGCAGGGGGGGCCAGGAGGGCTGGGAAAAGCCTGTGCCGACGGGGTGGGCTTTGTAACCTTTAATCTCCCCAGGCCTGTGGACCAGTAGTGTCAGCATCACCTCAGAGGTTCTTAGAAATGCAGGATCTCAGGCCCCACTCAAGACCTACTACATTTTTAAACAATCCGGGAAATTTGTTGCACATGAAATTTGGTTTGCTCTGCTTAGGTCTCTGCAGGCTGAGGGGAAAAGCAAGTGATCTCTGTAGAGAACGGAGTTGTGGCCAGTGGAGAAAATGAAGCTTAACCTCAGGGATTCCATATTCTCCTTTATATGACATTCCTTTGCTTTTCCCACTTCAATCCATGTACCACTTCCCACTCCCTCATTCATTTGCTCATTTAACAAATATTTTCTTGTAAGCCTCCTATATGCCAGGCACTGTTCCCGATGTTGAGGATACAGCAATGAATACGATAGACCAGATCCTGCTCTCATAAAGCTTCACATTCTGGTGGAGAAGGGCAGGGCAGACAAGTAGCAAATACATACATGACTTCATGTCAGAGATTAACAACTACGAAGCAGAAAAACAACAAAGCAGAATAAAAGGATGGAGCTCGTTGCAGCATACTACTTCAGGTGGGAAGGTTGGTAGAAGCCTCTCCAAAGAGGAAACACGAGCAGAGAACTGACTGAAGTGAGAAGATGATCTATGAAGACAGTGAGGGGAACGGTGTTCCAGGAAGAAGGAACAGCAAGTGCCACGACCCTAAGACACCCTCAGCTTTTTTTGAGGAAGAGTGACAAGTCCTGTATGAGTGAAGCGAAGTGAGCAGGGACACAGTGGTAGAAGTAGATTTGGAGAGGTCAGGAGGGCCAGACCGTTGAGATACTCAAAGACCATGGTAGGGGGTTTCTATTTCATTGTAAACAAGATGAGACACCACTGGATTTTTGATCAGAGAAGTGAGATAATCTGCTTTACATGTTTAAAAGATCACTCTGGTTGCTGTGACCATACAAAGACTGCCACCACCACCTTTCTTGTAAAAGCACCTACCATGACACAGACTGTCCAACCTTGAGAGTTTTCCACCTCCCTGTTCAAATATTTGGATGACTGAATAAATAACTGAATAAATGGGTGAATGTATGGTTCTAGTTGCCCAGAGTATGGCTACTCAAGACAAATAATCCTATGCTATCTTCATTAGGATCTTTACTCATCACAGATATTTGGATTTGTTATAGGATAGCAGACCTGTTGTCAACAGAGTCCACCCAAATATGCCTGGAAGATCTGACCTTCTTAAAGGAATTCCAGTTTTCATTTTTCTTTCTGACGGGAAACAAGAGGAAAAGTGCACATTTTTCTCATGGGAGGAACGTAGGAAAGAATTTATAACTCTTCCTCACAGAAAGCCTTTATTTCTGCTATACTCTCAAAGGCTTTCATGCTAACCTTCAACAGAATATGAATTGGGTATTGGATAACCTCCAAAATCATTTTTATGTCTGGATCAACGAATCTATGATTTTATGTCTTCCTATTGTGGTGCTTTTCTAATCCTTCTTCCAGAGTAAGCTTCAAGAACCAGCCTTATGCTTCTCGTGGGGCTTTGAGGGTTCCCTAGCTGCAAAATCTGATTCCTTAGGCACCAATATTGACCAAGAATCCCACTGCCTCTGCCGGATCTTCACAAGTTTCATCAAGAAAGACTCTTGGACTTTCAGATGTACCTGAAACAATTTTTAAAAATCCTAATCTGGCCACTCATTATATTGGTAGTTCAATTTTGGCTGATGAAAAGAATGTGTTATATGTACACCATGTGTTTCTTTGGAATTATGGCAATATTGTTCTTACATGCTCTAAATATCCTTCAAATGTCTACAGCATTGGTACAGGAGTACTCCCAGTGTCCCCCAACAAACTGACCACTGGCCAATCTGCTTTGACTCATGCAGACCATCCCTTCCTCACATGCAAGCCTGATAGCCCCTGCAGAGTGGGCTAGAACCAAGGTGGAGGAGACTGCCCCTGGCAGTGGCACCAGCTCTATGACAGAAAAATGTCCCCCTGCACAAAGTGCATCCCACCAGGGTTGTGGCCACTGCCAGTCACTGTCCCAACCTCCCTCAGATACCCCCTGATGTGGGAGCTATAGGAAGTAGTCTCTGCAGTATACAGCACTGGTGGTTAACTATCTTCAATATCACCCCCTCACATTCCTACTCTCCAGTGGAAAACACAGTATGATTAGGGCCTAATTTTTGTGTAGTACTATGCAGTTTTCAAAGTACTTCATGAAGATTATTTTCTTTGACTATTTAACATCCCGGTGAGGAAGGAGGGTATGCTTTTGTAGATGAGGAGATTCATGCTCACCTTTATGACTAGTCTTTAGCGACAGAGCTGGATTGAGAACACATACTCTTACCTGTAGACTGGGACCATTTCTGTTCCACCATGACTCCTCCCAGCTCCTGCATTATAATGCAATACAGAAGCTCAATACCTCCATTCTACAGTTCTGTCCAGGGAGTGCCTACAGTGAAGCATGGACCCCAACCTCCAAACCACATTGCTAGACCAGTGTTCACGGATGTGCAAAGTTTAAAAATGAAATAAACCAAGGACTGATGGAGGGTGGCTACATTTTATTTTGCCAGCTACCCCCATTATTTTATAAAAGAAACAACATGTTTTACCACAAAGAATAGGAAGGAAACATTTTAGAATGGGACTAGTATTTCCCAAGAAACAACCATTAAGGCATTTTATATTATCCTATTTTTAGAAGTGTGATTGTATTTCAAATGCATTTAAACGCAAAAAAATAAAAATTTTCCTTTAACCATGCTTTTCATGTAAATGTAATTATTAAATTGATACAAGTTTGTTAATCTGAGTGTATAGTATATATATGTATATATACACACACAACTATTGATATATATATATAAATGCAAGAAAAAATAGTACTCCAATTGACATCTTTTTCATCAAAACCATCATCAAACCTTCAGTTTCACACACTGGCAAAAATTGAAGCAACACTCACCGGGGCTTCTTTACACAGCTTGGACAATTCAGGGCAATCTGAAGGAAGTTGAGAATTAATTGTTTCCATGCCACCAGCTGCTTTTTCCACCCTCTCTCTCTCTGGAGTGCCAGGAAGACAGAGAGTAGTTGGCAGAGTGTGTGCCTGGCTGCAAGTAGCAAGTGCTGCAGGAAGAAGGATGTGGCACCTAGAGACACTGCTGAGACCCAGAGCTGATGGCATGGGCCTGGCTCACAACCTTATCACACTGTCAGGTGAGGATTCATCTGATCAGGGTATCACAGACACTTTCATGCAGACCTAATTTTAAGAATCACTGGCTTTGTTTACATGCTATGTCTGAATGTATCTACTTTATTTTAAGAAAATGCCAATAGTTCCTACCTATGTGGTATCTACCAATCTATACAGGTATCTACTTATACGAAATAGAAATCAGGTAGGAAAAACTACATGGAGAAGACCTAACACTAAAGTACACAGAAAACAAAGTGCAAAGTGATACCTAGGGTGTTCCCAATTATTTCAACTCAAGTCATAGAACATCAACACAATAGCCAAATCTAAAACTACTTTGAATCCTTTTTAAATTATATTTAAGCACATGCTATTTTAGAAATATTCAGGAGAGACAATAGACAATTGACCCCCAGGTGTCAGGGCTGGTGACTCTTCATTGAGAAAGAAAATGTAGGCGAAGTAAGCAGAGGGTTGGAGCAGATAAGGAAAGGGCAAGGATGAGTTCATTTTTAGAAATGCTCAGTTTGAGGTGCTTGTGGGTTTCCAGGTTGTAATGTCTTACAGGTATTTATAAATCCTTTCAGTCATCTAAAATAGTTTTTTACTGAATTCAAACTCCAAACTAGGTACTAGGGGTAAGAAGAACATGGGCCTGATGGAGAACCAAAATCTTAACAGCAGGGATTTCTGGCATAGCTGATCGAATGTTTTTATTCTTTGAGAAAACTTGTTTTGAAATATATAATTCATTTGGAATTTTTAAAGAGCGTCCTTCATTCCCTTTTATCAGAAAATGGAATAGGTGCCAAGTACTAAGTCATTTGCATAATCCCAATATTTTATTTTATTTTGATCTGGATAAATTAGTCTTAAATTTTATTTTATTTTATTTATTTTTTTTCTTTTCCTTTTTGTCTTTTTTCGTGTCCGGCAATGGATCACAACCCTCAGTGTCGTGCCCGTACCGGACCGGGACCGGCAATGGGATCGCAACCCTCGGTGTCGCGCCCGCACCTCGCTCAGCCAGTGAGCGGGAACCGGTCTGTATGTGGGATCCGAACCCTCAGCGGGAGCGCCACCGCGCTCCCAAGTGGCGCACTGTAGCAGTGTGCCACCGGGCCGGCCCTAGTCTTAAATTTTAAATTTTAGTATGTTAATTTAAGTTTTAATTAATTTAAATTTTTTACATTAATGTAAGTTTTAGTACATTAATTTAAGTACATTTTAGTACTTGAATTTTATTTTAGTGCATTTAATTTCATCCTCATGTTTTTCACATTCATAAATAAATGATTTGCTTTTGTCTTATGACAGCATGACAAAAAATACTTACCACAATATTTACCAGTCTCCACAATTAACCTGTTGAATTGGGGATAGTGCAACCTCCCAAGGCCTTCAGAAGGATCTTCTCCATTAATTAACTCAGGGAGGTGATGAAAGTCATTGCCACATTTCTGATAGTGCTTCATCTTATTAATCTGAAACTAACTCAACATGAATCTCTCCTGCAAAATGCAGCGTTTACTTGCTCCAAAAAATTCAAGTACTTTAAATGACTTCTATCAAACCATGGAGTTGACTTAGTTCAAAACCTCATCATTGACACACCTATTTGTGTCTTTGTTATCTATTTAATATTACAATCAACACTAGGTCAGAAGATGAGATTGGGCCTCCTGCAGCCTGCCTAGCTTTCCAATGTGGTCCACAGCTCAGCAATCAATTTCAGGAGCAAGAAACACAAAAGAGTAAGGTGGAGAAGGTGAGTGACACTCACCACTTCATATGGCTACGTTGAGAAAACTCTCCTAGAGCTGGCTGTTTTTTTCCAGACTTCCTGTTGCCCCATGGGCTGAGGTAGGGATGAAGACAATCTCAGTGAGGTGGCAGCTGTGACCTCACAGGGCATATGACACAGTAGAAGGCAGAGCAGCCAGAGAGACCCAGCCAGGAAGCAAGATCAAGGGTGCTGCTCTCACTCCATCCTTTGCCAGGGGACTGGAACCACTGGAATATTCCCTACTATTTTCTGAGTGAGAATGGGTATGGAACAGGCAAGCACTTACTAGCAGGTCTGTGTCCACCCCACCCTATTGCATGCCCCATTTTCGAAGACTGCTCCTCAAACCTGCCCCAAGCTACTGAGAAAACCTTAACAGAACTACATCTTTTTTATTCTGTGGCTCAATTCTGGTGCCATTTTTCTTCCCTATCTGTGTATCTCCCAATACCCTCTTCAGCATCATTGGGTTTTCATCTCACACAAACTATGTCTAATGGCACAGCACTATAATCATTTTGTCTTAAAAATGAAAACCTTAGGATAAGAGAAATAGAAGACTGAATAAGCTCAGTTTTAGATACTGCATCTTCTGATTTATTTTAAGAATATGATTGCTAGGGAAAAAAATAAAAGCAATGTATATAAACACTTTGATTTTTCTTGATTTGACATCAGTGCAAAAAAAAAAAAAAATGCTCACAACTGCACCAGACTTTTGTGTGGATTATTCAAGAGTAATCCCTAAGATTCATTTCACCTAGCCAACACTGACATTTGCCAAGGTTAGTACGTGAATTCCAGGTGCCATGAGGCTGGGCTCATGGAGAGAAACTTTTGGACAGTGAATAATCATAGCCCTCCATCCAGCATCTTCGACTCACGTGCAGCCTGGCTGTTCTCTCACGGTCATCTCACACAGCACCATGGTGGAATGTTAAACATATCATTACTTTCCCAAAGGTGCTCCTAAAAAAAGTATGCTATGGAGTTGATTCTGAGTCAAGATGTTCCAGAAAGACTTGGATACATTCTTTTTTTTAAATTTTATTTTATTGAAACACAGTTCATTGTACATATCTGTGGGGTACAGAATTGGGGTATATTCTACTAGAAATGTTATTTCAAAGACACAAATATAATGAATCCAAAAATCTTAAGCAACTACTTAGCATAGCTACCCTAATTTGAGCAAAAGATTTGGGGCTGAGGTTAAGTTGCAGATGGAAATTGGATAACACATTTGACATTGTATGTTTAATAATAAAAATGGTTAGGCTGACTAGGTTGGAGCCAAGAAGCAAAGACTGAGTATGAGGTGCCAGTCCAGTAAGTGGGGAATAGTATTAGTATTCTTTTTCCAAAGGCAAGTGGTCTTCCTAGTGTTATCGCTCTTTTTTGAATTCTTTACAATTAACTTGAAATTATTTCTATATCTCTGCATCATAACCAATTCTTATCAAACAGTTAAGAACTGGCCTAGCAACTGAAGAATGTAAATAATAAGAAATCAGGCTGACAATAGTGCGTGGCCTATTGCAACCTACTTATCACTGCTCCCCCCCGCCAAAAGTACTGACTGTGATTCTAGCATATTGTATAATTAAAATCAGTGATCCCTCTTCCTGGATATCTTCTGCTTTGCCTTTTGAAAAATTAAAATTATTCTTTTCAAAATGCATTTTGCCTCCCCAAAAAACTTACTCAGTTTTAATTTTAAGGATTGAATTTTAAAAGACTGACATTGCCTTAGGAGATACACGCGCACACACACTCATGTATATAAAGTATTTTTATATAACTTAGGTTATCGATATTTGTAATATGTAATACATATGCAGAAATATACACTTCTGTGTATATATTTGATATTTATACATTCAGTATTTTCCTTTGAATCAAAACATAAATGCAGAATGGTAGTGATGCTTAATCAGAATATTGTCTTTTTGTGGGGATAAACACCTCAGTTACTGGACAACAATTAATTTCAGTTGATTGAAGCCTGTAGCTGGGGGCTTAGGAATGTACTGAATACCGTGTTTTTGAAAGGTCCTCAAAATGCACTTAAAATGAGTCATTATTACTTTATTGGGTTTTGAATTTCCTACCACCTAAATAGATTCTGTGTTTAAAATCCATGACATTTTAATTCTTGGCCTTTCTGGGACATTTCTGTCAAGGAAGGATGTCAACCTCAAGTTTGCAAATGTAAAGGAAAGAAATATAGGACAGAAATCTAAAGGTCCAGAGTACGAATCTTGTTAAAATAATATGCTTCATGTCCTTAGTATGCTTCACATAGTGAGCCTGAATTTCTTCCTTTGCACAAAGGAGCTAGTCTTGATCACTCCATATATAAACAGTAGTTATGTAAGATACATGAGAAGACGGACTGCGTCCACCTCTCCCAAAGCTAGCACAGTATTATGCAACAGGCGTCATATGCAATGAATATACATTAAGCAAAAGAACTGAAATATCAGAATTCTCTTAGATAGTCTTCATGTGTAATAATAAATCCACTAATGGTTATTGAACTCTCATATGTTCCCAATACCACACTGAATTTTCATATGGATTATTGCTTTCTTTTCTCCTTACCTATTGAGGTAGTAACAATGATTATCTCTATATTATGCGTGGGGAAATAGAGACACAAAGAGGTCAAGGAACTTGCTCAAAGTCACCCAGTTAGCTAGTAAAACTAAGTATTCATATCTGGAATCACTATCTCTCTCTACAATAAACAAATGATGTTTGCCTGCAGCTTATTAATAAAACTTTTGGTGCAGTAATAATTCCTGACATTTTTATAGCACATCTGGTATTTCATGAGAATCCCAAACAACCTGGTAATATGATTGGCTTCATTTTATTGATTAAAAAACCTAAGGCACATAAAGAAGAAATAATTTGCCCAAGGATATAAGTGGCAAGGTGTACAAGAATTCGAGTCTTCAGAATCATAACACAGTGAACATTCTACTGTATCACCTACTACAGTCTTCTATCAAGCAATGGGAAAGGAGCGAGGGAACAGGACTCAGCCAAATCGCTTTAGTTATTTTTGGGAACACACTGTTAACGTGTGTCTCTGTATTCTAGGAGATTGCTTCAGACACAGTGAATATTCTACTGTATCACCTACTACAGTCTTCTATCAAGCAATGGGAAAGGAGCGAGGGAACAGGACTCAGCCAAATCCCTTTAGTTATTTTTGGGAACACACTGTTAACGTGTGTCTCTGTATTCTAGGAGATTGCTTCATGTCCCTTATTTCTGAAAGGTAAAGTGATAAAATGACTTCTCTTTGGAAATGAGTGTCCCCCAGGAAATGAATATCCTTTCCTAAACTACCCTCACTTCTTCTCCTATAATGGAAGAACTAGATCATTAACAGCACAAGCGGGATAAAAACAAATGGGACAATAGAGACAGATGATGAGAATGAGGCATTAAGCTGGTAGCAGACTGAATCAGGCCCAGAAAGCATCAGGAATATGAATTCAAATAACTTTAAAAAAAAAAAAAAGCAAAGCAGGGTGGAGAGGGAGGAAAGAGCATTTTATTATGGTCACGGAAATGTGATTAAAATTAGAATGCAATCTAGTGGATGAGGAGGACTTGATCTTTCACATGGGTGCCAGTCCCCACCCCCAAGGAAGCACATCCTGCTCATGGAACACCCAAGATACCATCTTTTACCAGCAACCATATGAGTTTAACTAAGATTCAACTTTGGGGGCAAAAAAAGTAATGTTGTGTGAAATAGTTTTTTCTTTTGAATGACGTATAGAAAACCTCTTTTATTTTCCAAGTTACTCTTTTGCTCTCTTCAAATAGGACAGATTGTACAAAGTAAATTCTAAAGAATAAGAATCAAGCAAACCGTGAAAATTGGGGTTTTGCTACATGATTCTTGGGGTCATCATGGGGTAAAAAGGTAGTTTTCACCATCTCCTTATTTTACAAATACTTGTAAATTTAGACAATATGTTTGCTTCAAGAATTGAATCTTTCATTTTCTGGATCAAGGCAAGCCAATACAGGTTTGT
Source organism: Galeopterus variegatus (assembly GCF_000696425.1). Lineage (NCBI taxonomy): Eukaryota > Metazoa > Chordata > Mammalia > Dermoptera > Cynocephalidae > Galeopterus > Galeopterus variegatus. The sequence continues at coordinate 123,439 of NW_007731593.1, forward strand.
TAATCAAATTATGGAAGAAAAAACTTCCTATAATATGAGCAATTTGCTCTTCCTTAGTGAAGGGAACTAAAAGGGAAAATCAAAGAAAAATGAGATGTTCTGGAAGCACGTGACTGGCATGGGCTCAGGTATGACATGTGGAAACAGCAATGGCTCTGGGAAGGTGACAATTTGTTTTCACCTTTGTAAAGCATAAGGACCCTCTGGAACATCAGTACATCTGTAGTCCTACCACAAATAGTTAAACTCATTGAATGTTCACTGACTAAAAAAATAACTAATGGCAGCAAGCTACTCTAAATTCAGTAGGACTTTTGAATGAATGCACATTATTAATCTGAACGAATAGCATCTTTATATGTATATCCGATGGTTGAACATGTGTGTGGCATATTAACTTGCTCAGTTTATAGACAGTATTTGATAAACGTGTGAATCTGGGGACCCTTGAAAGTAATCTACAGCTCCTCAGTGTTCTTTAGGGTTCTTCAGTTTCCAGATGGGAACTACTGAACCCCTGTTCTTCTGCTAAAGACTCCATGATATAAAGATAGACTTTTAGAAGGCATTCTAGCACATTATTCTGCAAAAATTTGTAGACTATATGCATTGAGAAAGAGCCAAAGGATTATACCTTGAAATGGTAACAGTGTTCATCACTGGCTAAAATAGTTTAGAGAGCTTTATTCGCTTTTCGTGTTTTCCAAGTTTTCAATGATAATTATTTATCCCTTTTGTAATAAAAACAAACATCAGCAAAGCAAAGCAAAAAGCTTAACAAAAGGTTTCCATGCCCTTACACTAGGAATACCCTAGCAGTCCTCTTAGAAAATGTCTCTAATAGTTGCTTCCACTTTCTCCTGGGGATCTGTTCCTGGAAAGTGATGTAGGAACCTATGAAAACCTGAATGTGCATTCCAGTTTTTGTGACACACCACAAAAACTAAGTTTCTTGCCAGAATAACTGTTTCCATTGCAAAAGTCGCCCTGTTATGCTCCTGCTTAAGTCCTTTACTGGCTCCCTAATTTATCCGTAGTGTAATTTCATGGCCCTAAAGTTTTCTGGTCCTGCTCCCTTAACCTCTCTAACCTCATACCCAGCCACTCCCTTTGGTAATGAACTCTGGCTCTGTTGTGGCCCTCCATAGCCATCTTACTTGCTACTTCTTGGAAGAGTCTAGTCATTTCTCAGAGCACATCCTATGTAACAAAGGCTCTCTAATTCTCTTAAATGTGTTCATTTAAGAAGGGAAAAAGACAACTTATCTACTCTACACATTCCTAATATTGATTACAAAGACAGCAAACCCATTATTTTAGCATTTCACTGCAACCCAGATAATGACCCTATCATCTAATTTGAAAATTATACATCCAAATGCTCTTTATGCAAAAATTAGTGATAGGTCCAAAACAATGTTGAGTCCAAAACACCAATATTGTGTGCACGGAATATAGTTGATAATTTAATAATCTGCGTCTATATGCCCAGCAGGAGTTGGACAACATTGCCGAGTATGGTAGTGACTACTACTTATCTCCCAATGTCCACTCTCTTCTTTGGTAAGAGATATACTATTTTTGCTAGGCACATCACCACCTACAGTGAAGATCATATTTCCCAGCCTCCTTTGTAGTTAGGAGGGCCCATGTGAATAAGTTTCAGCCAATGAGATATAAAGAGGACACACTGTGTCATACTTCCAGAAAATCTTCTTATAAGGGAAAAGGCATACTGTACTCTTGCTGCATCAATTGTTCAGAATTTGGATGTGATGATGAGTTTTGCCAGCCTTCCTGGATCATACGGATAGGTGGGGGCTATGCTCTAGGGATGGTAGAGCAGTGAGCTAGAATCGACCTATGTTCTTGAATAATTTCTGTACTTCCCATTCTAGCTCTGGACCACTTACTCTGAACGATTTCTAGATGAGAAAAGAATAAACTGTTATCTTCTTTAAGTCTTTGTATATGCAGTTCTCTGTACTTGCAGCCAAACCTAATCTTAAAAGCTATACAGAACTTTGCATGACAACACAGTTATGTTAGCAGAATACAAAATCAGACCTTTAATAAACTTAATAATGCACTAAGTACAGTGAGTGAATATCAAGTGCTAGTGATTCTTAAGAGTTCACTCGGAAAGTTGTCATCCTCATCAAATCTCCCAGGGGCTGAAAAGCCATGGGATTGCATGTACCAGTCTGAACCGAGGCTTTTGTTCTTTAAAATGAGGCTTTACTAACAGTGAAAAAAAAAAAAAATCAGAGGAAAAATTTGCAAGAATTCAAGGGGCCCAGGCATCACTACAAAATAGTTAATTCTCAGTTTTAACTGTTATTGCTGGCAAAAGTTGTTAGTGATACATCTCTCTTCAGCCGAAATCCCTGTCTTTGATGAAAATGTTATAGTTGACATACTTTTATTAAAGATAGCAATTTCTATTCTACAAAATGCCAGACCAGTACTCCTCAAAACTGTCAAGGTCATTAAAAACAAGGGAAATTTGAGAAATTGTCACAGACCAGAGGAGGTAATGGGGGACACAACAACTAAATATAATGTGGATCCTGGAAAAGAAAAGCCCATTAGTGTGAAAAGTGTTCATATCCAAATGATGTCTAGAGTTTCACTGATAGCAATGTACCAATATTGGAGCCTTAATTGTGACAAATGTACCAGGTTAATATAAGATGTGAAAAACAGAGGAGCTGGGTGAGGGTATGGAGGGGCTCTTTGTTCTATCTTTACAACTTTTCTAAAACATATGAACCCATTCTACATTTTAAATTTTATTTTAAAAATAGCAATATCTATCACCAAGCAGTCCACAGGATTGGTTGAGGTAATAGGTACAAAGGCCTGGGCTGTGAGATTCAGTTATTTTTATATCTCTCCTTCCAGGTAAACCCTTAAAATCCCACTGACCTTTAACATTTTTTGTTATCATATAAATTCTTTGACATGTACTTCTTCTATCTTGGCATGGCAGAAAACTCATCCTTTTATAATAAATTTTCATAAATATGAAGACGGTTGTATGTTTTCCTGCCCTTTTCTTCTCTACCATCAATAATCTATTTGTCTTCACCTTTTCCTCATAGCTACTCTTCTTTCTTCCTCGAAGTCTTTTTTCTCTGTGGTCTTTCTAAATTCAACACATTTGACTAAATTTAGGTGCCAAATCACACTCTGTGCTCTCACAAAGGCATCCCACAGTAAGCTTAGGGACAAAAGACCTATTTTGTTCATGGTTCTTCCTCCTCCCATGGTTTCTGTTAAATTGGTTTGAATTAATGAACAAGAAGCATAGTAAAAGTAGTAAAAGGACGGTTTCATAATTCTTGAATGATTTATTACCTTTGCAGACATTTCCAGCATGATGTCAGATTTAATTACAGCAATAAACTCTTAGCTCTCTCATATTTATTTCAAAGCACCAAGTTAGACAGATTTTCTAGTACATGAGCAACTCTGGTGGACATCAGATGCCCCTGGAAGCTCCATGAACTCTTTTAAACAACCAAGATGAATGCAATGAAGGAAACTCTCTTTTTAAAAAAGGGAAGCATGCCTAAAGTTTAACCAAAATTTCCACAATTGTGAAAAGGTTCCTCACTGATTTGCAAAGGATGTCTGGCAAAGCAACAACGGATTTTTATTCCAGGTCCTTTCTTGTTCATTTAATCAATTTCAGTGTCTGGTTATTCATTTCTTACACTCTATTTTTATGATTTGTTGCTTCCACTCTATTTTCTATACTTGTCAATACTGAACTCCACTCTTTTCTGACTAGATAACAATATTTTGGAGTTTGTTTTGGTAGATTTTAACAAAATAGAACACACAAAGAAGTCAGCTGGGAAGAAAAACACATCAACAAGACAAAGCAATGGTGCCCCCGGGAAGCATTTTTAGCAGAATCGAATTAGGAGGGCAAGAGGCTAACAAAGATGATAAGAAATAGTTTAGCGAATGTGATTTTCAGTCACAGCAAGATGAAGTTTGATTAGGTGTTAAATCTTGAGATGGGTCAGTGCTTCAAACTGAGATGTGAACTTAAATTAGAAATGGGGCTAGACGGACTCTGCTTGGGGCAGCTCAAATTCTCCTGAGCGTTAGCCAGAGCCCATTCCCCAGAGCAGATGCTATTGACACGTTAGCACATCCCCTTGGATTCCTTGATGATTTCCAAGTACAACAGACTCTAATGTGCTTTCACTCCCCAGACCCTGTGGGATGGCCCTAAGACTGCTATAACCCATTTTTCTTAAGCCAGTTCTTCTCAAAGCATGACTTGCAGACCAGCAGTATCAGTATCACCTGGGAACTTGCTGGAAATGCAAATTCTTGGGCCCTACCACAGACTTACTGGGTCAGAAACTCTAGGGGTGAGGCCCAACAATCTGTATTTTATTAATCCCTCTATGTGACTCCAATATACGTTTGATTTTGAGACCCATTGACCTACACACATGAAGAGCCACATGACTGGTAGTTTCTATTTTGGGGGGAAGGCAGCTCTTAGCTAATGCTGATAAATGTGAGATTTTTAGCACCCCAGCTGTCTTACCCCTGGTGGGGACAAATCAGGGACAGAACCTAAACTGTCTCCAGGACCCCCTGCAGAATTGAGCCAAAATTGTCTTCATTGGGACTCTCTAGATAGTACAACCTTACTCAGCCTCCTTCTCTTCACATTTCTGTCTCACTTCCCCACTGCCCTATCAGTGTTTTGTAGGACCGTTTCCTTATTAATCAATTTCACATCAATCTTCAGCTCAGGGTCAGCTTTTAGGAAACCAAACCAAAAATACCTCCTTTAGTAAAAACCTCGGCATCATCGGTTATGGTCTGGTGACCCTGCATTGCATTACCAATAGTTACTCGACTCCAGTCACTGCATGAGAGGTTGAGATCAGCACAGTAATTGCCACTTTCTCTGCCATCAGAGAACACAGGGCTAGTGGTGGTGGAATGGATACTGCTGATGTAGCAATATTGAATTTCTTAACAGAAGTAGGAAAAGATTTTGCCCAAAATTCCTAGAAGAGGCAATAGGCCAAACTAACTGCTGAAATGTGGATGAAGATTAGTCAGGATATGAAAAATGAACAAAGTATTCCAGCAAAAACATGGACCAAAACGTGGGAGTAAGGAACAGAGAAGAACCATGCACAATTTGCTCTTCATGTGGTGTCAAGTTCAGATTGAGAGGGGCAGGTGATGAAGCTGAAAAACTGGGGATGTTCTAAAGCACAAGAAGATTTCTTTGCGCTTCTAATTCATGTGGGCTTTATTCTGTGGTGACGGGTATCTGGTGACAGGTTTTAAGCATGCTGAAAAACTGGGGATGTTCTAAAGCACAAGAAGATTTCTTTGCCCTTCTAATTCATGTGGGCTTTATTCTGTGGTGACGGGTATCTGGTGACAGGTTTTAAGCAT
>NW_007731593.1:129363-131109 GCF_000696425.1 Galeopterus variegatus
CTTCTAATTCATGTGGGCTTTATTCTGTGGTGACGGGTATCTGGTGACAGGTTTTAAGCATGGGAATTTTATGTTTGGATGTGGTCATAGAAAAATCCTCTGGCTGAATTAAGAGAGGAAATTCTAAAAGCAGGGAGACAAAGTCAAAGGCTATAGTGATAGTCCAAGCAAGACATGACAAGAGCCTGAACTAGAGCATATAGAACCCAGGAAATAGGTAGTAGCTAAAATTGGCAAGATGTTGACTGAATAAATGTAGTACTGAATGACAGGGAGGAACGAGGCAAGGACAAATCCAGTTTTCCGGCGTGAGTGATGCAATTAACCTAGAGTTAATCATTCCCTTGCCAGTTCAGAGTAAGAACCAAAACAGTCATGCTGAGAATTGCTCCCCTACTTTGGGAAAACTAGATAAACTAATATTCTAAATTAACACAGTCAATGGAAAACTTCATCAGTACTGAAAGATGCAAGGCAGCTCTGATTAGCACTGATACAGAATTGCCTAATCAACAACACCAGCCACAATTAGCATACAAGCCCTTTCAGTTAAACGCAATTTAAGCATGATTATTTTAAATGTAAAGTTTATGAAATTTTCCAGAATTTCTTACGTAATTAATAAAATTCTAAGTCTTAAGAGAATTAGGCATAGGAATATGTGGAAGTTTACTAGAACAGCAAATAGGACAATGATCTGTGAGTGTTGGGGTGGGTGGTGACAACATAATTCACATGAGCTTTCAGCAAACAAAACTTCAAAATGAGTCCCACAAAGTGCTACATGGACAGATGCAAACACAATACCTAATTGGCACCTAAATATTACCATTAAATGTGTACCTTTCTCAGAGACAGAGCTCAGTCAAGCCAAAACCAGGCTGCAAAAAGGGAGAAGCCTATGGAAATGGCTAGGAAGATGTTTTTACTGGGGTCATTGTGCCTGGGAGGGCCTAAAGCAGAATCCAATCTAGCTCAGGCTTCTTTAACCTGATGCACTGAGAACAAAAGTGACAGAGAAGCAGGGCCAGCATAAGACCTCAATTCTTGTGCCCAAGTGTTTAGTCTCCTGATGCCTAGAAAGCCCTCCCTGCCCCCCAAGCAACACAATGCGCACCCTAATATCCTTCCTTCCCTCACGCTCCATTTGACTTTAAGTCCTCAGTATGCAAAATGAGAGGATTAGCAACAGGAAAACAAATTGAACTGTTTCAGGCTTTCCTAAAAATAATGGAGATGTTAATTGGCCGTATCATCCCCCACCAACCTGAGAAAAGACTATCCACTAAAGATGTGGGCTGAGTTGGTAAGAGGAAGAAGCAGTGGTAATCAAGAGATATCCCCGCCACCACACTCTATACAAGAAATTTATTGCATACTTAAATCTCAGTTTTAATAAGGCAAGAGTGGTGTTAAAAACACACACATATCTATCTACCTACCTAAATATCTATCTAAAGACATGGACTCTAAAGTCCATGAAGTCATTCAGAATGGACAATGCTGTGGCTTTAGCAAGGTCAAGAAGCTGGATCAAAGAGAGACTTCAGAGGAGGGGCTGGGGCTGCCAGAGTTTAGCAGAAGTGACAGGAAGTTAAGGGGTGAAAGGGGGCAGTTTAAGGGGACAAAGTGACAGAAACTTTTAATCAGTACTAATGCATTTTAATATTTCAACCACTCTATATTCACACTCATGTGTATCACATGACTATCAGTTTTAGCAAACAAGAGTATTTTTCTTATATT
>NW_007731593.1:131745-132836 GCF_000696425.1 Galeopterus variegatus
GTAATGAGATTTTGAGTGGCAGTCCTTCATCCTCTGATTTACTGATTTACTGAACTGAAAAGAATAGTGAGCTTTGGATGAAGTGTTGGCAATTACACTACCTGCACTACCAAAATGGTGATGCCTCTCTTACGACACATTTACTGCCTACAGGAATCACTCTTTTGACTCCATATTGGGAGCTGTAACACTTTGTATTTCCCTTGCACAAGACCTTCCCTTAAACAAAAGGCCAATGTCCGTGTGTGTGTGCATGTGTGTGTGTGTGTGCGTGTGTGTGTGTGTGTGTGTGTGTGTGTGTGTGTAGTGAGAGGATTTCAGTCCTGATGCATACACCTTTGAGGTCAGCATTTCTGTTGACTGGTTTAAAGGACATTCATAATCCATCCAGAATGTTTTTCAAATTGTTCAAATATCTATAAAAAATTATTGGGAATATTATGATCCCACATGGATTAATAATAGGTCAAGGGCAAAATTATCTAAAAAATTAACTCTTATGTTGACAATTTTTACTATTTTTAAAGATATTTACCATATGCCACAAACTATGATTGTATAATCCCCACCATAAACCCCTGAGATAGGCATTATTACTATCTCCATTGTAAGAATAAGGAAACAGAGGCTTAGGCAAAATGTGTAACTCACTCGAGGTCAGGCAGCTGAGAAATGAGAAAAGCAGGATCTGAACTGAGTGCTCTCTGGACTCAAGGTCTGCATCTCTGATCAATGTGCTATATTGTCTGCATTTTTTTTTTTACATCAGAAATGTACAGCTAGATATCTCAGAGGTCAGTAGTTCCCAGAGTCCTTCCCTCTTTGTCAGCATTTACTCTAGAACAATACCAGAGAAAGCAAGCAATACTCTGGAAACACAGACACATATTGACTACTCAGGTATCCCACTCTGGACATTTTAAAAACCTAAATGAGCCCTATGATAGAATCCACAATTAAAGAAAAATGTTGATGTAATTGTCTGATGTTTCTCCTTTATTAAACCAGCTTTAAAATGTTACCCATTTATACACATGAAATGCAATCTATTTTTGTTCTGTTCTGAATTTGAAAATTTAAGAGACCTAAAC
>NW_007731593.1:133687-140719 GCF_000696425.1 Galeopterus variegatus
AGTTTCTTTATCTATAAAGTAAATACAATAATATTACCTACTATATAGGGTTGTTGTGGGGGAAAAGTGAGTTAGTATTTACAAAGGACGTGGCACCCAGTAAGCACCATACACATGGCTGTTTTATTAATATACATACAGATATTTGGTTCCACCTCTCCTTTTTAACATAAAAATACATTTGTGAAGTTATGTTTCTGATATTTATATTGGGATATCTGCAAACTTACAATTAACTGTGCAAAATTATTAGCAAATTAGCATCTGATCCCACCCCAGACACTTAACTGTTTGCGGGTCCCCTTCTCTTACAGTTGACCATCCCTTCTGTCAGGTAATTTGTTGTAGTCGTGCCCACATACCACTCAAATAGAATAGGATTTGTTATGTTCCTGTTCATAGTCAGTAACTGTGCAAAATTATTAGCAAATTAGCATCTGATCCCACCCCAGACACTTAACTGTTTGCGGGTCCCCTTCTCTTACAGTTGACCATCCCTTCTGTCAGGTAATTTGTTGTAGTCGTGCCCACATACCACTCAAATAGAATAGGATTTGTTATGTTCCTGTTCATAGTCAATACAGATACAATCTTAGACTTGGAGCTGCCTAATGCAAACTCACAATGACCCAAGGAAGCACTTTGTAAAAATTCTACAGATTGAGAAAACATAAAAAATTCCACTCTCCCCTGATTGCAATTTTTTATCTATTTCCATAAGTGCAGCCTAGTTATTACTCCTTATCATAGAAAGCACATTATCTGAAAATGTTTTGTATAAAGAATGAGGCCTTGGAGAGAATGGGTCCTGCCTCATCAACTCTCCCCTCCTCCTCAGTGTGTGGTGGCTGGACCAGCAGCATCCCTGCAGAACTTGTTACAAATGCCAAATCCCTGGCCTCATCCTAGGTCTGCTGCATTGGAGTCTGCATTTAAGAAGATCCCAGGTGATTACTATGCACATGAAAATTTGAGAAGCGCAGGGCTACCTTTCTGCAGGTACTTTATTTGTAAATTCTCTGTCATTGGAGGGGTAATTTAAAGAATGACACTCTGCTAGTTTTTCAGTGGGTAGGTGAAGCCAAGATTATCTAAATTTGATAGTCAGTACTGTGATATAATACAGCAACCATTCTGGAACCAAAAACAGCCAATCTCCAATTTCCTCTAGTATCTCTTGTTATTTACTTATTAAAGCTTAAGAAAAGCAGATGCGGCCTCACCTGCAAAAACCCAGGAAAATAAAAGAGTGAGTCATCCCACTCCACAATTAGAAGAACAGGCTATGCCTGTCGATTCATAGCTGGGTGAGCCCAGAAATGAATGAAAAGCCAGTACAGACAGTCAGCCCTCTTTGAAATGTGGCTCAGAAGACAACCTCAAAAGTAATGAGGGCCTTGGGTGAAATTAAGAAGTTTCAAGAGACTTCAACAAGAAAAGGAAAAAGAAAAAAAAAAGGAAAACAACTTAATAAATTACTAAAATTCTGGAACTACTCACGGCATGAAAGCAGGCATGAGTCTGTTTAAATGACTAATACCATCAATTCAGAAAAGTGACTTAGCAAATAAGAAAAGTAGAATGTGATCACTCAGGACAAACCTCCCCCTCAGAGAGAGACATGGAGCTGTAAGACCTCCATGCTCCATCCCAGGGGAGTTAGTCCTTACTGTTGTGCCAGCCCCCTGGACACAATTTGTCAGTGGCCAGAAAGTATATTTTAAGAGTGAATGTAATTCCGTAAGTATCAATTAGGTACAATCTATATACCTAGCATGCTGGGAATTTCAAACACGGAGGTGATTCAGGTTCCTTCCTCATGGAGTTTGCAGTCACTTACGATGTGTGTTGAGACTGAGCACCTATTTCAGTTTTTTGACAAAATTTACTATTTTCATGCATAAATGCTCTACTTTATTCAGGATGGGAGTGCAAAGCTGAGAGATAGGGGTTCAAGAATTACTCTCCAGGCAATAGGCCCTTATGCAGGGGACCTTGGTAACATTTCAAACAAAAATTTGATTATCTATTTGACACGTAATGGTTTCCAAACACTTTTTTCATGGATTAATGATTTGTATACTCTGGACCTCACTCCTAACTTAGCAGAAAAGGCTTTGCAGCTCAGAGAGCTCAAATGAGTGATCATGTTTGCACAGCTATGAGGTGGCAGGAAAAAAAGAACCCAAATTTAGATTCCATTTCCCAGTTTAGGTGTTTGTCTACTCTCCAATGCTAAGTCCTAAGTTGCTATACAAAGCACACCCACATACCTTGCTTCACTCTAATTTTGATCTTAAATTACCCTGTAAGTCTGATTTTCAGGTGAGAAACTCATCAAGTGGCTCTAGCAATGGGTCATTAGGACTGAAACCCCAATCTTTGGATTCCTAGTCTTGGGCGCTTTTCACTGCTTCCCTGATATGGGTGTTCTCTAAAATCTATTTCTTCTTCTTGGATACCTGGCTTGACTATATACTTCACAGCCTTCCTTGCAATAGGTGTAGCCATGTGGCTGAATTCTGGCCAGTGGAATGGGAGTGCAAGGAATATATCCCTCTTCTGAGACTTGGTCCGTAAAATCATCCTGTGTGTGCTCCTTTAAAACTTTTCCCCTCTGGCTGACTGAAATAGAGATACCAATGGCTCACTTGGAAGCCATATATTGAAGATAATAGAGCCACACCCAGCCTAGGTCCCTGAATGACTGCATGGAGCAAAGTCACCTTTCCTTCCCACTTCACCATCAACTTCAAACTGCCCTGGACAATCATGTGATCAAGAAATAAGCTTTTGTTGTGCTGAGTCATTACATATTTGGGTCAATTTGTTATGGCAGTTAGACCATATGACTATGGTACATGACCAGTCCTGCATGTCAGCTCATTTGAGGCAGCAGCAGCAGCATCATGCCTCTTGCTCTGCTTTATAGAAACTATCAAATCCATCCCTGCAGTAATTTTTCAGGGCATTCATAAATCATTGAGCCAAAATAACCTGGACAGATGAACACAACACACAGTCATTTGAAGGAAGGGTAGAAGAGTAGATGAGGTCAAGCCTTGCAGTCAAACGAACCTCAGTTTGAAATCCAGCTACATCATTTACTCGATAGACAAACTCTGGCTAGTCCCTTAGCCTCTCTGAGTCTTGGTTTTCTCATCTGTAAGACGATGATAAAAAATAGCAGTAAGGTTATGTTGAATTTTAAATGATATAACACCGTATGTGATATGCTTGGCACAGACCTTGGCACAGTCCATGGTGCACAACAGAAACTTGGTAACCAGTAGAAATTGTTTATATTTACCATATGAACTACTGAGATTTTCTGTCATGATGACACAGTTAAAATTGAAGCTGACAATAAGGATAGTTAATAGCAAAGAATTAAAGACATGAACTCTTCATTGCTTGGTATTCTAAAGAGGACACATCTATGAAAGACAACTAAAGAGATAAAGGTAAGTATCGTTAATGCAAATAGGACCGATGAGCTAGTGAAAATGAACAGAAGCATTTTTGTCTTCACCATTATGGATTTTATTGATAATTTAGGTTGATCTATCAAGAAAGATCTACTTCTCAGTAAAATGCCTTAGTCATGCCAATTGTACAAAGGCTGTAGATTAGCTTTTACTAATAATCTACATAAACAAAAACAGAATGTAACTCAAGATACAGACATTATTGTGCCTCTCACAGGCTTTAAGAGAACTCCAGAGGGTTATAAAGAATTATATTTCCTGCTCCATTGGTCTCTGGCTTTAAAGATAAGTTATAATGTTATAATGTCATAATATGCCTGTAGGCTTATTTCTTTCTAGTAGTATTTAGCAATTTCTTTACTAGGGAAAGAAATTCTTTACCTAGTAATTTTGAAACTTTACTTTGGAAAGTTCACACTTGCCATAGTGCTTAACAAACATAACAGAGACACACAAACACACACATATACACACACAGTCTTCTCATTACTTAAAACTTGAACTGTCACCAAAATAAAATGTGTTCATATAAAACTATAGCTATTCAGTATACTAATGTCAAATTCTATGGAATTCCAAATTCGCATGTTATTCAATATTTCATTTTAAAAATGGCAATCTCTAAATCCAACTGGTTATACTACATGTTACCTATAGAGAGCACTAACATTAATAAAGCAAATGTATTTCACAGGGCCTAGCCTCCAAAGCCCTATAGTTTCAGGTTTAGACTAACTTTTAAAAATTACATATAGAAATGTTAAACTTGCAAAAGACAGGAAAATTTCCCTGGGCTAAAGTCTCTGATGTAGATAAAGAATTGTAACACAGCAAAATTGTGGGCTTAAGGACAGACGTCCTTGGTGCAGGTTATCCTAAAGTTGCTTTATTGTTATGTGAAAAATACTGAGGAAACTGCTGTAAGGAAAGAAAGTGTTTGCTAAGGACAAGCTTTTGTTGGTGGATTGACTTAACTTTTTACTAATTACATTATGGAATGTCACCTTGTTATTTCACTGATGTTACCAGCCTCTATTGTTAAACTATACTTAGCCATAGCTCCACCTATGTTCCATTTCTGTAACTTTCCTGCCTGGAGAATAAATATGGGAGAAAACGGTAGTTTGGTGGTTAATTTCCTGAGGAGGAATGCCTCTCTCTTGAGGGTTCCAGGAAATTAACCCCTCTGGGGTTTCTCACTGCTCAGAAGAAACCGGTTTTGAGTAATCCTCTGCGTCTCCATCACCCTGGGGGAGAGGTGACAGTTACCAGTTAAATTCATTCACATTGAGAGCAAGTACATTCTTCCTGAGATTATCAAACCAACAGGAGCTGCCCTTTCTGCAGGCAGACTAGGAGTGGGTGATTAAATCAGAAAGCACCTTTGAAGATGGGCTGTTGTGATTTTTGCCCTGTTTCTTGGCCACATCCCATGTATTTTAGCATTTGAGCTAACACATGGCAGACTGGCTGTGTTCTCTGGGGCAATGCAGACAAATGCCATCACCCCCATGCAGAGCTGACAGGGGCACTGGCCCAGGGCTGGGCGTGTCTGCCTCTGAGCAGTCTCCTCCCCTTTTCCTTTTCTCCACCCTCACGGCAGCAGTGAGGCTGTCTTTAATGCCACTTGCAGATATTTCCTTTCAACAGAGACCAGGCCTCAAACTCAGAATATGTAGCAGGTGAAAGTATCTAACAAGAAACAACTTTGTTTTATTTTTAGGGTATTTATTTTTAAGGTTAAACTTCTATTCAAGAAAAGTGATATTAGTTTTCCACTGAGAAAGTTACCTAAGTATTTACTAGATAGGGAGATAGATATATAGATATCCTTTATAAATATATGTAAGTAAAAATAACTAAGTTCATTTTTAAAAATTGAGAAATTATATACAAAGCCATGAAGATGGTAAGAGAATGACTCAAGATAGGAAATGCCATCTTAAAGCAACACTAGCCTCCTAATGTGACACAGGTTTATATTTTCTGCCTTCTTCCAGGCACTGTTTATTCACTGGTGCTACGTTCATTAAAAAAAAAACAAACAGATAAAAAGGGTTACCTTTGCCTATGAAACTACATATAAGATTTCATCCGCCTGGTATCGAGCCTCTTTACAGCATGTCCTGATAGTCGCTGATAAACTCTCCTGCTATTCCTTTATGCCTCCAGGCTATAGCCGAGGAACTTTGCACTGTCCCACTCCATGCTTTTAATCTCTGTTTTTGCTTATGCTGTTCTTTCTGCCTAGAACATCCTTCCTATTTCCTGCCAAAGAAGCCTTTGCTTTTTCTCTGAAGTACTCCTAGCACATATTTCTCACTACCTTTTATTATACCATGTCTTATTTTATAGCTGTGTATCAGAATCACTGGGAATTTTTTTTTAACTACTGATGCCTCAGCCCTAGCCTTAGTTCAGCCTGGCCCTTGGATGTTTTTCAAAGCTCTCTAGACGATTCTAGTGCATAGCAAAGTTTAGGAACCATTGCTATACACACTCATGATCTTCTTTAAGCCTCTGCTATTAGACAATCAAATCTTATGTTTGCTTATCTTTGCATAGATGGAATGACAGTGAAGAAATACTTGAGCGTGCATTTCAGCATTCTCCTAAGTCCATTCTGTTCTTATTCCAGGACACCCAAATCTCTGAAAGATTTTAAATAATGATTCTATTCCATTATTGTGCAGGTTATTAGAAACAGACCACCAGAAACAGGAAAGCATCACAGTAATTCAGCCAGGCTTTGACTGCTTCCCCATCTAGGAAATACATCATGCAGGCTATTTTCAGTTGCTAATTAGACATGAAAAAATAGCCTTCTGGTGCCACCAGGTATGGACACTACAAACTTTTTCTCCAATATTTCTATAGCATAATTCACGTTGTAATAAATTAAATGCCACTGATTAGATGAACCATTGTATGGTGTCTCTCAGTGTGGCCATTCTAACTACTTCAGGACACACACAGGGGTATAGTCTGTCCTAAAAACAAACAGTTGACAGTGAGTTTAAATGGGTGACACTATAATTCATGGTAAAATTCTAACATGGTAAAATTCTGGCCCTGAGCTGTAATCAGAGATGTTATTTAAGGACCTAAAACACCACGCAAGATCAAGAGTTCTCAAAATCTCAGCTAGACTTCAGGTTATCTTATTGTTGTTTAAAGGATACTGTCAACTTTCTGTTCTGTGAGTTCTTCCTTTTGACAGTTTACATGTTTTGTTTTATACTCCATCTCTCTCAGCCTCCCAGAGGCTTAAGTCAGTGAGAAATGACATGTCAGCTTCTCCTAAACCATTATTAATGACAGGCCAATTTCTGTAACATCTGAACTCAACATGTATATCCAAGCCTGTCTTTGAGAATATTTCAAATCAGTCTCTCTGCAGTCTTTGTTCCTCCGTCTGTAGAAAAATGGCAGATATTCTACACTTCATGGAGAAACTGTTCAGATAGAGGCTTGGCTAATGCAAGTCAGTTGAACCGAATGTCAGAGATGCAAGTCAGGTTTTTCAATATGGTGACGGGTCTGG
>NW_007731593.1:141689-142055 GCF_000696425.1 Galeopterus variegatus
GGGGCCCCCCGGGGCCTGTGGACCGGCCACCAATCCCACTCCACCCGCGGATCTCTGGTGGGGCTGGTGGCGTGGGGAGCCCCCGGCCAGCGTCGGGAGGGCAGGGAAGAGGATCCCGGCCAGACTGTCACTCCACCACACCTGGGGCTTCGGCCTCAGGTAAACTCCTTGCTTCCGGGATGCAGATACCATCTCTGTGGCCTTCAGTTCGGAAAAACCCCAGAATGGTTTCTGGTTGGGAGAGGGGTGACCGGGGTGCCCCTGAGCCCGCTTGAACCTGCTGGAGAGCTGACGGCCTGAGGGCGCCGAGCCGGCTCACGCCGGGGGGATTCAAAGAGGAACTGTGTGCTGTGGGATCCTCCCCTG
>NW_007731593.1:142929-146428 GCF_000696425.1 Galeopterus variegatus
AGAAATCAAGCAGGAAATTTAAAAAATTTTGAAACTAATAAAAATAAGATACATCATAACAAAACTTGTGGGATACTGCAAAAGCTGTATTAAGGGGGAAATTTATTGCATTAAATGCTTACTTCAGAAGAATGGAATGATGGCAAGTGAACAACCTAACTCTGCACCTTAAAGAACTAGAAAAACAAGAACAATCTAAACCTAAAGTTAGCAGACGGAAAGAAATCATCAAGATCAGAGCAGAACTTAACGAAATTGAAACCCAAAAAGCAATAAGAAATCATCAAGATCAGAGCAGAACTTAACGAAATCGAAACCCAAAAAACAATACAAAAGATCAACGAATCAAAAAGTTGGGTTTTTGAAAAGATAAATAAAATTGATAAACCATTAGCTTGGCTAACAAAAAAAAGAAGAGAGAAGATTCAAATAAGAAAAATTAGAAGTGAAAAAGGCAATATTACAACTGATCCATCTGAAATAAAAGGAATCATTCGAGACTACTATAAACAACTATACACCAACAAGTTTGAAAATCTGGAGGAAATGGATAAATTTTTGGACACACGCAATCTACCAAAACGGAGCCAAGAAGGTGTAGAAAATCTGAACAGACCAATAACAATAAAGGAGATTGAAGCTGTTATCAGAAAGCTCCCAACAAAGAAAAGCCCAGGAACAGATGGATTCACAGCAGAATTTTACCAAACATTCAAAGAGGAATTGACAGCGATTCTTTACAAATTATTCCAAAAGATTGAAACAGATGCAAATCTCCCAAACTCAATCTATGAAGCAAACATCATCCTGATACCAAAACCAGGTAAAGATATGACCAAGAGAAAAAACTACAGGCCAATATCCTTGATGAATATAGATGCAAAAATCCCCAATAAAATATTAACAAACAGAATACAACAACACATATGTAAAATTATTCACCATGATCAAGTGGGATTCATCTCAAGGATGCAAGGTTGGTTCAACATATGCAAATCAATAAATGTGATACACCATATTAATAAAATCAAACACAAGGACCATATGATCATCTCTATTGATGCCAACCCAAATGTCCATCATCAGTTGAGTGGATACGGAAAATGTGCTCTATCTACACAATGGAATACTACTCTGCTATAAAAACGAATGAAATACTGCCATTTGCAACAACATGGATGGACCTTGAGAGAATAATATTAAGTGAAATGAGTAAGGCAGAGAAAAAGAAATACCACATGTTCTCACTTATTGGTGGGAGCTAAAAATACACAAATAAATTCACTCACACACACACACACACACACACAAAAAGAAAAACTGGGGGGGGAGAAGATATGACAACTACAATTTCTTTGAAGGTGTTACAACAAGCAAATGGAAAGGACATTCTTGGTTGGGAGGGGGGAGAGGGAGGAGGGAGGGAGTTTTCGGTGATGGGTCATAATAATCAACCACATTGTATATTGACAAAATAAAAAAAAAAAAGTCAAAGACTTAAAATGTTCAAGAAAATAAAAAAATAATCTTTTCAAAAAAAATAGGATAAGAGAACATGATCTTTTATGAGAAAAGGGGCACTACCATTTACTGAGCTGTGCAACCTTAAGCATCTCATTTAACTTTTCTGTGATTCATTTTCCTTATCTATAAAATAGGGATAGAAATTACACTCCTCGTAGAGGTGTTGAAAGGATTTCATTGAGATAGTGCAATAAAGTGCTGGTCTCTGGTAAACGGTTGGTAGAAAGGAAGCTCGAAAACATAAACTACTAAAGTTTGTTTTGTTAGAGTTATTTTTAAAACATTTGCTTAGTTGCAGATGTTGTGGTTTGAAAGAGATCGTCAAAGTCTTGTTTTCTAACCACGTGTCATTTTACCAGGTGACCAGGTGTCCTACGCACCTGCAGTAATATGGTTTTGAGAACGTTCTAAGGTGGAAGATTCTGTGTAGATGACACTGAGACCCCCTCCCTCTGTGCACAACTGCTCAAGCAGTAGAATAAGTTTACATTTCCATTTGTATTTCATTCTCACAATGACCCTATAGTGTTAGGGGAGCCTATAACTTTAGTACCATTTTACAGATGAGAACACAGAGGTATGGAGAGAGAAAGAGAACACAGCCAGTAAGTGCCGGGGAAGAACTACAAGAAGATGGAAAGATATCCCATGCTCTTGGATTGGAAGAATCAACATAGTGAAAATGGCCATACTACCCAAAGTGATATACAAATTCAATGCAATCCCCATCAAAATTCCAATGACATTTTTCTCAGAAATGGAAAGAACTGTCCAGACATTTATATGGAATAATAAAAGACCACGCATAGCCAAAGTAACGCTGAGCATAAAAAATAAAGCTAGAGGCATAGCACTACCTGACTTTAAACTATACTACAAAGCTTTAATAACCAAAACAGCATTGTACTGGCATAGAAACAGACACACTGGTCAATGGAATAGAATAGAGAATCCAGAAATCAACCCACACACTTACTGCCATCTGATCTTTGACAAAGGCACCAAGCCTATTCACTGGGGTAGGGACTGCCTCTTCAGCAAATGGTGCTGGGAGAACTGGATATCAATATGCAGGAGAATGAAACTAGACCCATACCTCTCACCATATACTAAAATCAACTCAAAATGGATCAAGGATTTAAATATACACCCTGAAACAATAAAAATTATTAAATAAAACATAGGAGAAACACTTCAGCAAATAGGGCTGGACAGAGACGTCATGAATATGACCCCAAAAGCATGGGCAACCAAAGGAAAAATAAACAAATTGGATTATATCAAAGTAAAAAGCTTCTGCACAGCAAAAGAAACAATTAACAGATCTAACAGACAACCAACAGAGTGGGAGAAAATATTTGCAAAATATACATCTGACAAAGGCCTAATATCCTTGGCCGTACAGCAGAGTCCTACTTCCTGGAGTATTTCCCCCATGTTTTCTTTAAGGAGTTTATTGTTTCAGGGTTTATATTTAATTCTTTAATCCATTTTGAGCAAACAACTTTACAAGAAAATAACAAGTAATCCAATTAAAAAATGGTCAAAAGAGCTAAATAGACATTTCTCTAAGGAAGATATACAAATGGCCAACAGACATATGAAAAAATGCTCAACATCACTCAGCATCCGGGAAATGCAAATCAAAACTACACTGAGATACCATCTCACCCCAGTGAGGATGCCTAAAATCCAAAAGACTCTGAACGATAAATGCTGGCGAGGTTGCGGAGAAAAAGGAACTCTCATACATTGTTGGTGGGAATGCAAAATGGTGCAGCCTCTATGGAAAATGGTATGGAGATTCCTCAAACAGTTGCAGATAGATCTACCATATGACCCAGCTATCCCACTGCTGGGAATACACCCAGAGGAATGGAAATCATGGAGGCCAAGGTATACCTGTTCCCCAGTGTTCATTGCAGCACTCTTTTCAATAGCCAGTACTTGGAACCAGCCCAAATATCCATGATCG
>NW_007731593.1:146458-155026 GCF_000696425.1 Galeopterus variegatus
GATGAGTGGATACGGAAAATGTGGTATATCTACACGATAGAATACTACTCAGCTATAAAAACAAATGAAATACTGCCATTTGCAACAATATGGATGGACCTTGAGAGAATAATATTAAGTGAAATGGGTCAGGCAGAGAAAAAGAAATAGCACATGTTCTCACTTATTGGTGGGAGCTAAAAATAAATAAATAAATTCACTCACACACACACACACACACACACACACAAAACCGGGGGGGGGGAGAAGATATAACAACTACAATTTTTTTGAAGTTGTTACAACTAGCAAACGGAAAGGACATTCTTGCGTGGGCGGGGGGAGAGGGAGGAGGAAGGGAGGTTTCGGTGATGGGCCATAATAATCAACCACATTGTATATTGACAAAATAAAAATTTAAAGAAAAAAAATAAAGAAGACATAATGAACACTGAAAAAAAATGCATCAATATGCATGTTCTCTCTCTGCCGGCTGTCAGCATGTTACAGCTGGAGCACAGTAGAGCATGAGACAATGCCTTTTATTTAGTTTTTTCTCTGCAGGGTTTTTTGGCTACTATTTTTATTACACCAGCAAGCTTAATAATTCAAAAAGGACAGGGGAAGCCAGTTTTTTTTTTCTTCATTAGCACGTCTCAGGTGATAAGCTCGTGCTTCCTCCTTTTGGTATCAGGTTATCAGATTGGGACCATGTTCTCATTGTCCTGAAGTTAACCTGTGACCTTTTCCAGTTGGCAAGCTAATGTGGTTAATATCTACCCTATTAACAGGGTGGTACTATTGCAGTTGCAAAGTGATAGACAGTACTGTCATATGACCTATGTCTATTGCTAAATGTAAGTACAAATTTGCTAAAAAGGAACAATGCTAACATTTAAATTCTAATGGGGGTGTATTGATTTTATGTTCTAATGGAATGAACCTACTGTTCATATGGAAAAAGAACAGTGGATATTTGAGCAGCATTATCAGGCACATCTTGAGGTTATGCATTCGCTGTGGCCCTATAATCTTGATCTAAATGTTAAAGTGTCCTTGTGCACAGCACCATCCCTCACAAAAAAGTTACATATTATTTTATTTTTCTAAGATCTAATTTTGTAGGTTTAATAATTTTACAGCATATATTTTTATTCCAATATCTAATTCTTAATGATTTATTTAAAACTGGATACACCAAGTAAAGGGGGTTCTACAGTTTCATTCCAATATACTTAATTTGTCCCAATCATATAATTTCTTGTTAATGCCAACCATTCTCTTGCCATTAACATAACCTCCAGTAAATGATGTTTGCCAACTTACATTAGGCTGCAGCTCATATTTAGTCATGAGCGGTGCTTTTGGAACATATATTGGTGTGGTAAATTTATCATAAGGGGACAATTTTGAATTGTCCAATTTACTCGGATCCTCTGTGGGAATGTTTAGTTCAATGACTGCAAAGTCATTTGTGTTATTTTTATAATCTTTTGGGAATTCAGAGAAATGTCACGCTAACCAAAATATCGAAAGAGAGGGCAAAAGCCACAAAGCCGAGGCACGCAGCCTTTCTGGTTGCAGCAAGGGCTCGTAGCTGCGGCCTTGCCAGCAGTTCTCCCTCCAGCAGCCCCGCCAACTCAGAGAGGGCAGCCCAAGCTGACTCATTTAGGATTCTGCCATGGTGTGGGCCATGCCAGATGCACAACTTTCCCTCCTAAAGATAAAGATTATAGATGGAATTTTGATTGCACCTGGTTTTGTGAGGGATGGTGCTGTGCACTTTGACACTTTACATTGGGCCACACAGCTGCTATATTAAGTACATGCATGATAAAGCTGTTCAAATATCCTTTATTCCTTTTCCAAATGAACAATAGATTCATGCCTATAGAAATATGAGAATCATTAAATCAAAGTTAAAAATATATATAAGGTTTGTTTAACGCTTTGTAACCACAATTGCTGGCGTCTCAATTTTGAGTCAGACATATAATTTATGCTTGCTGGTAGTAAGTTTAAGGTTAATACGAGGACAAGAAGAAAAAAAACACAATGGTGAGAAACATCAAGAACAGCAAGTCACGGACTAATCAACCACAACAGATATAATCACCAGAAAGAACTGGCTGACCACCGAGTTTTATTTAACTTTGTGGATTATTAATTTTATGAGAACTGATGTAATTTTAAGAAAAGTTTCTGTTTAACTATTGTTTTAATAATTTTAAAGGTTTATGTAGTTAAAATGCCCACATTAACCCCCCGTGTTGTGTGACAAATAAAAATGCTGTTTTCAGTGTGAAGGCTGCTTCAGCTGCTTTAGCTGCTCTGGCTGTGACAGCGCTGACAGCCACAGAGCGAGAACGTGCTTCAAAGGAACCGAGGTCTCTGCCTGTGTTTGTTATTTTCATCATCTCCTCATCCCTTTTTCAGGGACCCCCAACTCGCCTGGAGCTGGTTTCCAGCAAAAAATCATGCTACTTGTGACAACATGGATGTAACTGAAGCACATTGTGCTTAGTGAAATAAGCCAGAGATAGAGGACATACTGCATAATCCCACTAAACTGAAAACAATAAAATTACAATTTCTGAGAACAAAAAAGCCTTGAAACAATTGGAAATAAAAATATAACATGAGGGAACTCAAAGGACACAGTGAAAGCCATGCTAGGAGCCAAACTTACATTAAAAAGAAGAAAGATCTGAAATCAACAACCTAACATTAGACTTAAAAAACTAGAAAACAGGAACAAACTAGGAAAAACCAAGCATAAAAATGATTAGAACATAGGTAAACAATGGGCGGGAGGGGGGAGCAAAATTATTAGAAAAAAAAAGCAAAAAGAAACCAACAATGCTGGATTGGTTTTAGAAAAAATCAATAAAATTAACAAATTCTTAGCTACATAAACATAGAAAAGAAAGAAAGAAAAAGAGACTGAAATAGTAAAATAGTAAATAAAATAGGTGACATTTCATCTCATGTCACAGAAATGAAAATGATTATAAAATGATATGAGTTCTTAGCCCAACATTGAATACCCTAAATAAAACTGATAAATTCTTAGAAATGAATGTTATCATTCTGAATCTTAAGGAAATAAGAAATATAAATAGAACTGTAATGAGGATGGAGATTGAACAAGTAATCAAAAGCCTCCTCACAAGAAAAATCCCAGGTTTAGATGACTTCACTGGAGAATTCTACCCAACATTTGAAGAAGAATTAACAGCAATACCCCTCAAAGTATTCAAAAGAATTAAAAAGAAATGAATTCTCCCAAACTCATTCGACAAGGCAACATTACACTGATAGCAAAGCTCAAAAAATACCTTTAATAATTGTTTATTGTCTGAACAGTTGATTGACAACAGGTGGCTTACTGAGTTAGCAAGGTGTACATTAATTGGTACATTAACAATTTGAAGAACATGAATCATCTGTTTAGGAACAGGATGTCTCATCCAAGTCATGAGCCCCATTCTTCAAGGCTGTGACTATTTTTAGAGAACTGCTTGTGTGTAGACAACCTATCATTTCCCCTTTGTTTGATCAAACCATTCCTCATGAAGTACTGATGATCAATTTTCTAATTGAAAAGGTCGTACTTTTCTTTGTATTGATCCCTCAGTGCTGGAAAAGCTCATTCCCAGCTTGTCATCTTCTAAGTTGGGGGGGGGGGAGTATAGGGGGATGAAACAGCAGTTAGGCCAAATTAGGACAACATGAAGTGCGGGCAAGGACTTAGAAGAGCCATGCTATTTTATACCCATTATTTCCAATTGTATCTTGTTATAGAGGGGAAATACTTACTAAACTTATTTATGTGAATAAACATGTTGGCATGAAAGTCACACAGATACTCACAAACAGTTTTGCATTTTGCAGGAATCAGGTTTTTAAAAAAGCAAATATTTCCATCTTTCTTCATAAAGATATATTTTACCAAATTGCTGTAAATTATGGATAAATCAAGGGAGAAAATTTCCTTACATCTGAAAAACAAAACATTTGAGAAAAGAACCAACCATGGAAGGTACAAACATTGCCTTTATTATCTAACTTTATGTAATTAATACTTGATTCAATTGATCTTAGCAGTTTTTTTTTTTTTCCTTTTTGTCTTTTTTTTTTCGTGACCAGTAACGGGATCGCAACCCTCGGTGTCACGCCTGCACTGCACTCAGCCAGTGAGCGGACCAGTCTCTATATGGGATCCGAACCCTTGGTGGGAGCGCCGCCGTGCTCCCAAGCACTGCACTCTACCAAGTGCGCCACCGGGCCGGCCTGATCTTAGCAGTTTTTTAACCCACTAGATTTGTTATTAGAGTGTGGGAAAACTTTCATTTTGCCCATTGATCTTGAAGTAATTTGAAATTTGTGTTTAAAAGTACTTGTTATAATGTTTTAGGTGGATCTGACTGTAGATGCCTTTAGAGAAAAATGAGAACTTCTTGAAGTCTTCCTCAGAACAGATCAATACATCAAGAGAACTATGTTCTAATATGGGGGAAATTTTAGTTCTACATCGGTGTCTTTGTAATGTCAAAGTTCAATCTTTAGAAAGGTGTAGAAATAATTCCCTTCTAATTGTATCCAAGCTTATCACACAAAAAATTCTTCAGAAACCATTATTATGACTTGCTCAGACATTTCCATAACATGCTTTGGACATTCTGTTTTGTTCTATACTTCCTCTGTCCTAAACAGCCAGTCATTTTAAGGACAAAAACTCATTACAGAAGATGCATTCTCAGACAAAAAGCATTCTCTTTTCTTTTTAGCCTTCCTAAACAGAACTACCTCTTCATATTCATAGCTTTCTTCACATCTGTCTTCTCCTACATATTGATTCGTTTCTCATCAAAAAAACACCTTATTTTTTTATGCACATCTCTACAGAACTATACATTCTAATTAGACTTTTAACTTAATAACCCAATTTTTAGTGAAAACCTTGGAAGCAAGAAATTTTGAACTGTTTGCCATATATCAACATTTTATGTATGTAAATTTATCCCATTTTAAAAATTTAACATACAATTTAAACAATGACAACAAAACAAAACAAACAAATGAAACAAAACAACCAAAAATGACACACCCACAGAATACAGAACAAAAATACTAGGTAGAACTATTTTACTCATCAGATGGTACCAACAAATGGCTAAAAGCTCAAAACATGAGGAAAGGAGTTCCAAAACAGCAAGTTTAGTAACTATTTCATTCACCAGGAGCTACAAACAAATGGCTAAAACCCCAAATGATGAGAATAGGGAGTTTCCAGCATGAGCACCAGAGCAAGTTGCTTCAAATTCCAAGATATGACATACAACATAATACATGTACACATGTGTAAACACGCCTAAACACGTGTTCATACACACAAATACCTTAATGCTTTCATCTCAGTCATGAGATAGTAATACAAACTCACTAGTTCACAACATAGAATTGAATCCAAATCATTCTGCAGGCAAAATAGGACCATTTTACATGGCTAAACTGTATTTGCTCCTATAGGTAATCCAATAAAGGCCGTGGAACAGACCTTAGGTATAGCAATTTCCATCGCAGTCTGAATCAGACCATTTAACTCATTTTTTATCTTTCAGTTTCAAGTGAGTTTTGAGTTAAATTCTCAAACATCACACTTAGCTAGGACTGGTTGAATTGTATAAGAAAAACTGAATCTACAAGTAACTTTAATTCTTTCTACTGAGGAGTTTCTCTTGTTTCTTATCTTGGCTGAATTGCCATTAACAGCGAGTTTCTGTTTAACACTTGCAGAACTCTGTACACAGGTAGACAAATCTTGCCCAGAGACTTGCACAATTATAATGGTTTCTATTTCTCAAGCTAACAGAAGCTCAGAACAAAATTTTTCTTTTTGGTCATTAGGTCCTTGCTGACCCAAAGGCACAACTTGCTCAAACCAAAACAGACAAAGCTCACAAACAAAATCCTTCAAGAAGAAAGCTGGTTATTAGTCCCTGAGTAATTTCTCACACCCAAATGGTACCTTTAATAATAATAAAAAGTGCAGAATAGTCACTTCTCACAGCCCAGTATTACCTTTCACCAGCAAACAGTGTTGAAAAAGAAGTACCGGTGGGACCACCCAGTTCAGAACATGTCAACCCCTTAAACGCTGCTTTCCATCACCAACCACAGGGTGGGAGATCAGTGGATAGCTCTGCTGCTAGAAGACAGAGGAAAGTTTCCAAAATCCCAGCCTCAGGTCTCGTCTGCCACAGGCATCTGATACCCACAGGTGGACTCAGACTCACTCCCACAGAAGTTGGGCAGTGAAACCACCCAGGACACACTTCTTCAGGCTTGGTTTACCAAAATCTATTTTGGGGGAGCCCTCAGCTACTCGATGTATGCTGTCCAAACATAATTTACCAAACCCAACTCGGCCGCCTGCCCTCAAACAAAAACAAAGAACCCAAAACCGAAATGGTGGTGAAAATGGAAGTCTACTTTTATTCAGGAAGAGCAGTGACCTGAGGAGAGATGTTAGGTTAACCCATCTGCCTGGTAAAACTGAAGGAGGTTTGTCATACAAAAGCCATCTGAAAGACTCAGATTTACTAAGGGATATTTAAAGACAGGGTTGAGGGAGTGGAATGTGGGAAGTGAAAAGCAGGAGGGAGGACACTTGAGCTGTGCTGACCCCGTGCAAGAATCCTGGTGCATGGTTTTTCCAAGTCTCTGTCCAGCCTCCGTTCTCCTCCTTGACACTGTCCTAGGGTCGTGCAGGATCTTGATTTGGCTTAAGGTAGCATCTGTAAAATTAGTGGTAGGTATCACTAGTGGCATATATTAGTCATAAAAAACCTAGGAATAATGTGACATATCCAGCAATCAGTCAAATTTCCTCCATCAGCTAAACACTGAGTTAGACCGATGTATTGTCTTCCATGCCAAAGATTGGGGAAGAAAACTGAGCATAGAAATGTATGTGAGGGTCTTCTTAGGTTTTTATCAAGACGATGAGTCCTATAGTCTGGCAGAGACCTAAGAGTACAAATATTCCCAAGTTAACATAAAATTTTAAAAACTACAAGGGCTGACATTTACATGGAACAAAATATCTAGAAGACAAAAAAATTTCTAAATGTACAAAAATAACAATTATAACATAAGTGGAAGGATGTATTAAAACTAAGTTCTTAAAGAGACATGGTTGGGAATTTGGGGGTAATCAGTATATCCAGATTTTATCTGCTTGCTCCGGTTAAAAGAGAGAATTTTTTTCCTGAGTTATCTTTATCAGAAGATCTCCAGTGATGGAAGAAGTCCACTCAGGTAAATTTGCCTTTTTAAAATAATAAATATGAGTCCATGAGTCAATGCCCTTAGTTTTAGCTGCCCAAAAGATAGTTATCAATACCTGACATAGTCCCTTCCAATGGGGATGAAGGGAATTATTTATTTGATGTTATTTTCAATAAATAAAGTCTCCAGGTTGTAAGTCATGATGCTTTTGATCTTTGTCTCTTGAGAATGCACTGTGAAAGGACTTCCTAGCTAACACAATAGTTCTCTTAATAAAATTTATTAGGCTTTTCCAGCAATGTAAAAAGTCCCCTTTTAACATACCAGAGCTCCTTCCTGCTTGTTCTAAGTGCCTGAGTCTTCTACTCATTATTTCAAAGGGAGACAATTGATTTGTCCCAAACAGGGAGAAAAATAAGTTAAACAAAACCAATGGAAAGGGATTTGGCCAAGGAAGATTACATAGATATGGAATTAAGAACCAAATCTCCTCTATTAATGTTGGCTTTGTATATTAAACAGTAAAATAAAGACATTAGAGTGAAATGAAAGGAACAGACAAAAGTAGAGGACTTGACCCCAGATGAGATTAGAGCTGAACAAATAAAATAAAAAGTATTTCAGAAGAATATCTCCTTTTGATTAATGCTTGGGAAGGGGATTAAAATATGGTGCCCCCAACTTGAGAATGTGCTTTGAGACTGAAAAAGAAAGGCAGGTCCATTTGGGAATCAGACATATTTATTAATCAGAGTGACTTACAGACAAGGAAGCTGGAAGCAGTGAAGAATCAGATATCAGCAGAAAATCCCTCTCTACTCTGCAGGCTACACAATGTTTATATAGCAAAAGTCCCTGTGACTGGGAATAAGTACAAAGAAACATCATAAGAAAAATGAGATGAATGGTACCATTCACCAGTTGTCATTTAATGCATGAGGTGTGGGGTGTGTTGGGGTGTCCTGTGATGTCTGTGCTCAGATCACTGCTGCCACTGTTTGAAATAAATTACTCACTCCCTGAAACCGATGATCCCTTTACATTAGCTCTAAGGTTAAGATGTAACTGGTCTGTGAAGTGAAGAAATGAGGTTAAGCTGTCAACTGGGCAAGTTGGGCACAAAACAGCATTGATTTTGTTTACCCTCTGACAGTAAGTTGGGGTCACTGGCTGAGTGACAGTGATAGCATAAGTAAAGGAAGAAAGAATGTGGTTTTCCTTCTTGATTTTTTGAATTCTTGAGCTTTAGATGCTTTTTGGATAGCTACAAAGAAGCATCCAACAGAGTTCAACCTA
>NW_007731594.1:0-8415 GCF_000696425.1 Galeopterus variegatus
AAATGAACTCAAAATGGATTAAAGACTTAAGTATAGACTTGAAACTATAAAATTACTAAGGGAAAATATAGGTGAAACATTTCAAGAACTAAGTCTGGGCACAGACTTTATGAACATGAGCCAAAAAGAACAAACAATGAAAGAAAAAATAAACAAATGGTAACTATATCAAACTAAAAAGCTTCTGTACACCAAAGGAAATAATCAACAGAGTGAAACAACAACCTACAGAATGGGAAAAAAATTTTGCTAACTATGCATCTCTCAAGGGATTAATATCCATAATACACAAGGAACTCAAATGATTGCACACTAAAAAAACAAATAACCCAATAAAACTATGGACAAAGGATCTGAATAGACATTTTTCAAAGGAAGACATACAAATGGCCAACAGATACATGAAATAATGCTCCACATCACTAGTCATCAGGGAACTGCAAATTAAAACTGCATTGAGATACGACCTCACTCCAGTTAGACTGACTGTAATAAAAAAGACAGAGAATAACAAATGCTGGGGAGGCTGTGAAGAGAAGAGAATGCTCCTGCACTGTTGGTAGGACTGTAAATTAGTACAAGCACTATGGAAAACAGTTTGAAGGTTTCTCAAACAACTACAGATAGACCTTAATGCAAATCAGCAATTCCACTTCTGAATGTATACCCAGAGGAATGGAAATCATCATGTCGAAGGGATACCTGCACTCCCATGTTCATCACACTTCTGTTTGCAATAGCCAAAACATGGAAACTACCTAAAAGTCCACTGATGGATGACTGGAAAAGCAAACTATCGCATATATACACCATGGAGTACTACTCTGCCACAAAAAAGAACAAAATTCTCTCATTTGCACCAACATGGATGAGCTTGGAGAAAGTTATGTTGAATGAAATAAGCAAAGCACAGAGTGATAAATACTTCATGTACTCCCTTGTAAGTGGGAGCTAGGAGAGAAAGAAGGAAGGAAAGAAAGACCACAGTGGTGTGTTGTACTTGCAGAGGGAGAGAACATACCTTAGGATACAAAGTGGAGTGGGAGGGAGGAAAGGGGGAGGGGGAGGAAAGTGGGGGTAATTGGGTGGGGTATAAAAGGTACAAACACAATTTGTGGTAATGGGCATATTGCCAGTGTGGATCTGGCCTTCCCATCTTGGGCACAGAGGTGACAATCAGCTCTGTGTCTCATGAATATTCATAACCAATTAAAAAATTTTTTTCTTTTTATTTTCTTTATCAAAAAAAATTACCATTATAAATAGCTTACCTTGCCTGAACAGTTAGACTGACTGGTATCAGAAAAGATTTGTAGTGACAATAAAATCAAATAAGAAAAGAAGGAAGAAAGGAAGTAAGGAAGGGAACACAAACAAACAACAGAGAAGGTGGTTCACCCCGATTTCGTGGGCAATGTTGGAAACGGCTTCATGCCAAGATATAACACACTCACATTTACTTCCATTCACAGTGAAGAGCTGCAGAGGGTCTGCGTGCCGCCTCCACCGCTGCGAGGGGAGAAAGGAGCTGGGGAGGAACAATCTCCCGGACTACAGGGCTGTCCACATCCCCGTACATGGGCACCACTGCCCAGATCAGCTCCTGCGGGTGTGGGGAGCAGCTCCTCCCTGTACTGGTGGTCACGGATGGTGCAGTGAGGGCACTCTAGGGGGCAGAGAGAAGACACAGCACCAGGGCTCTCCCATTGACCAGGTGCAGAGCACATGGATGTGTCGCTGGGTTAGCATGAAA
The DNA here is from genome assembly GCF_000696425.1 of Galeopterus variegatus. Taxonomy (NCBI): domain Eukaryota; kingdom Metazoa; phylum Chordata; class Mammalia; order Dermoptera; family Cynocephalidae; genus Galeopterus; species Galeopterus variegatus. The sequence goes on from NW_007731594.1 coordinate 1,754, forward strand.
GGCTTTGGAGTTAGATGGATGTCGGTTGCAATTCTGGCCGCGCCACCAGCAGTGTGACCTCTAGCAAGTTACACATCTCTCTGGGCCTCAGTTTTTCTACTTGTGAGAAAAGGGAAAGTAGCGCCTGTTTTACAGGGTGGTGGCACTAGAGGGAGGCGTGCAGGGAAGGCGTCGGGAGGATGTGTGGCCCACGCTGGACATGCTGGGCCCTCTGTACCTGTGGGTGCCTCCTATTTCCATTGCCCGAGCACCCAGCGCCCCTCAGAGGCGGGCTAGGGGGTAGCCTGAGCACTTGCTCAGCTCTGATTTTCAGGGAGCCAGGTTTGCAGTGAGACTCTGAGGTCTGATCAACTGGGGAGCCTGGGGTGAGTGGGACCAAGAGACGGCTAGTATTTTGTGTCCAAGGCAAAAACAAAGGCCCTCTGAGGTGCTCTCGGAGCAGGGGCTTCAGACCTTCTTTGTATTAGCACACCGTCGGAAAAAAGCCTGCCTGGTGGCCCACATATGGCTAACAACCAGGGCCAGACGATGCCACTGTGGAGAAGACGCTGTCTGGAGCCCCATCTGTGCAGCCCTGGAGGCCCCGCAGCTGCACCCCTACGGTGGGACGATTTTGAAAACACGCTTCTAGAGCAGACCTGCCTGTTTCAGGGAAGTCCGTGATTTGTTCTGGTCACAAGCTGGTTAATGGCACAGCTAAATCCTAATCCAGATTTTATCTCAAGACACCATGATGTCTCTTGACAGAGGAGCTCTCGCTCCTCACCACTCTGATTGGGTTGCTGCATGTGTTAGGAACGAGGCTCGGTACAGCAGTTCGCGCCTTGCTCGTGTGACAGTCGGACGTGGCATTTCTGATCAGCAGGTGGCGTTCCATCCCACGAGGATTCAGGAGCTTCAGTTCTCCCACTGTGCAGTTCCGTGATCCCCTCTGGATGACTGAGGAGAAAGGGAGCCCAGGAGGGCGCAGGAGCTTCCCAAAGCGCTGGCCTGGGAAGGTGCCCGTTGCTGTTACTCATGTCCTGTTGGCGAGCGCTCATGAATGTGAAAGCACACACTAATACCTTTCATGAATACAGGTGGAAAATCCATTCAAAAAATATTAGCAAATACAGTTCAACAATATATCAAAATAAGTATACACTATGACCTAGTAGGGCCAAATAAAATTTATTTCAGGGGTACAAGGATGGTTCAATATTAAAAACTAACCAATGTAACCCACTGTATTAATATGATAAAGAAGAAATGCACATGATTGTATCAATTGATGTAAGAAAGTATTTAGCGTAATTTACTAAATACTCATTACAAAACACAAAAAATAGGAATTGACAGCCAATTCCTCAATTTGACAAAAAGCATCTGCCAAAAAATAAATAAATAATAAAATCACAAAAGCAAAGGACAAGTAAAAAACTGTAGTTAATATTACACTAATGGTGAAAGATTGATCTTACCTTCCCCTAATGATTGAGAACAAGGCTAAGAATTTTACACATACCCTGATGTTCAAAGTAATGCTGAGTGGCCTTGCCAATGCAATAGGCAAGAAACGGAATTAAAAGACATAGAGATCAGGAAGGGAAAAATAAAGCTCTTTATTCATAGATAACATGTTTTTCTATGTAGAAAATTACAAAATATCTAGGGTAGAAAGAAAGAACAATGCAAAACCCTTCCTAGAACTAATAAGTGAATTGAGCAAGGTCACAGAATATAATATACATACTTAATAATTCAATTGTATTTCTCTGTACTATCAATGGATATGTAAATAACAAAATTAAAAATATACCAATAATCATTTGAAAATAAATGCTTACACACAATCTTACCAAATATATGTAGGACTTGTATTCTGAAAAGTCTAAAATACTGATAAAAAATATATATATCTAAATAACTGGAGAGGTTCACAGATTGGAAGACTCAACATAGTAAAGTTATTAATGGATATGTAAATAACAAAATTATAAATATACCAATAATCATTTGACAATAAATGCTTACACACAAATCTTACCAAATATATGTAGGACTTGTATTCCGAAAAGTCTAAAATGCTGATAAAAAAATATATATATATCTAAATAACTGGAGAGGTTCACAGATTGGAAGACTCAACATAGTAAAGTTATAAATTCTCTCCAAATAGGTATATATTTAACAGAATTTCTACTAAAATCCCAGAAAAAAATTGCATACATTGAAAATCATTCTACAGTTTACATGGAAATGAAAATGAACTTGAATATCTAAAACCATTTGGACATAGCAGTATAAAGCAAGAGGAATTCATCTGTCCATTTTCAAGATGTATTAGAGTTACACTAATTTAGACTGTTTGATATTGATGAGGGAATAGAACGAAACAGAATGGATATCAGAAATAGGTCCACAAAAATATGCCAAACTAATTTTTGCTTAACCTGCAAGTACATTTCAGTTGAGGAAAGATAAGCATTTCAACAAAGGTGTAAGAGCAATTGGACATCTATAGGCAAAAATAAAACAAAACAAACAAAAATCCTGTCTCCTATCTTACTCAAAACTTAGCTCTAATGGATCATTTGCTTAAAAGTAAAATGTTAAATTATAACTTTTTAGAAAAAAACTAGGAGAAAATCTTTAGAATTTAAGGATGAGCAGACTTCTTAAAGTTGACACTAAAGTATGATCTGCAAAATGAAAACAAAAAATTAATTGGACTTCCACAATGAAATAAGTTGCACTACTGAAAATCCTATAAGTCTCTAGTTAGGAAAGACATGTTCAGACAAAATCCTGTGCGTGAATATTTATAGCATTTTTGTTCATAATATTCCCTAAATATAAAACACCCAGATGTTCTTCAGCAATAATGTGGTCCAACCATAACGTAAAATATGAAGTAATAACAAAAGAAATAGAATATTAATATATGGCACAATCTGGATGAATCTCCGGAGAATTATGCTGAGTGGACAAAGACAACTACATAATATTCTTGAAATGACAAAATCATAGAAATGGAGAACAGATTAGTAGTTGCCAAGGTGTATTAGTCCGTTACTATTGCTTGTAACAAAATTCATACAACTGGGTATTCATAAAGAAAACAAAATTTTCTGCTTACAGTTTTGGAGGCTGGGAAGTCAAAAATCCAGGGAACACATCTGGTGAGAGCCTTGGTGGTGGCAACAGTGATGGCAGCATATCACATCGCAAAAATGGCGGAGCAGAGAGATAAAGATAGAGAGAGGGGAGGTGTCAGGGTCTTTTAAACAACCAGCGCTGGTGGGGACTAACAAAGCAAGAACTCATTCACTACCCCCATCCCCCAGGGAGAGTATTAATCCGTTCATGAGGGATCCACCCCATGACTCAAACACCTCCCAACACTGCCACATTGGGGATGAGACTTCCACATGAATTTGGGGGAGGGGGCAACACAGCCAAAGTCTATCACAGGGGTTGTCAGGTATGGGGGTGGGGAGAAGTGGTGTGGCTGAAAAAACGTAAGATGAGGAATCCTCATTGTCACAGACATGCATCTTTACCTCATCAGTGTCAACACCCTGGTTGTGGTATGTGACCTACAGTTTTGCAAAATGTTAGCACTGGGGGAAACTGAGTAAAGTATACACAGGACTTTTCTTTGTTACTTCTTGCAATTGCATGTTAATCCCTTCAAGTAACATTTCAGAAAGGGAGAAGATAAAAGATAAACTAAATTTACTGTCATTAACCAACAACCTAACAAGCTTACTTTCTCAAAATCCACAGAATTTTTTTCTACTTTTAGAAAAATGTATGCTGTGTTGTGCAAAATCATACTTAGAAAAATTCAGAATTGATATTTGGAAACTATTGTAATTGAATCTGTAGGCCACTATTATAAAATTCCCAGAGTGATATTTTTGGATACAAATTTTCAATTAGGCTTCCCAACTTTGGCCAGTTAAAGCAGATAGTTTGGGCTTAGACTAGCCTTCAATCCAAATTGAATCAATCCCAAACTAGTTTGCAACTGAAGATACATTTTTTATTGCTTGATTCTGAAGAATTGTTTCATGCATTTAAATTTAAATGCCATAAGTCTTCACTAGAATCACAGCGTTAAACACATCTCCTTTCCATTCTTAATGATATAGCAATACAAACACATTTTCAGGAAAATTGAAAAAACTGTTAAGAATGTATTTTTCTCCATTAGTGGATGACTAGAAAATTCTCTTTACTATATAAAATTTTAGAGAGATTCTCAAAATACAAATGCATTTATTCTTTAACTAACAGATATTAGCAAAAAGTATCCTGAACTTTATTTCTGACTTATTTACTAAATCTGCTGCTCTTTCTTTGCTTTTTGTTTAGGCACCAGGACCAATATCTGAAATTATTTTTGTAGTGTTTGCTCAATAATGAATACATCCTCAAGTACCCCTTTATTCAACTCTAAACTGAAACATTTAAAAAGACATATAGTGCTTTAGTAACTTTAAATCATTCCCTATTACAGAAGGCAATTTCAAACTATTGAAGCATTTTGTAAGTGTTTCTCTTTCAAATTGTTAAATGTTTAGGGATTATAAAGAGTTATTTAACTTTATGCAATACATTAGATTTATTAGTATCATTTTAAAAGAAGTAGGATTATAACATCATATAAATCTATCAACTAAAACAGCATAAAATATATTTAATCAGTATAACTGCCAGATGGAGACATATATGGAATGAAAGAGGAACAAAGAAACGGAGAACAACAACCATAAATAATTTTACGTCAGGAATTTATGGACTATAAAGTAAGAAATTTAAGTATAATAAACAAATGATAGCTCTTTAAAAGTTCTGTATATCCAGAATTTAAAATAAAAAAAAATAATGATAATTTTTGAGATAAAGAAAAATAATCCTTAGGCCAATTATAAGATTCTTAGGGTTGAGTGTCAGTTGAATAATACATGACAAAATTAATAAAACGTGAGGTGGTAGAGACTTCAACAAAGACTCTCAATTATCCCAACCTCTGGTGTTCATGACATTGTGTAATCCCATGTTTTTGAGTGTTTGCTGCACCCGGTGACTCACTTCTAAAAAAAAAAATATTACAGAAGTAATATTATTTCTGAGATTAAGTTAAAAAAAGACCCTGGCTTCTCTCTTCCTCGCCCTGTCTCACTCTGCTGAAGCAAGTTGCCATCTTTTAAGTTACTCTGTGGAAAGGCCAGGGTAACAAGGAACTGAGTTCCTGCTGTCCAGCATCCCACAAACAACGGAATCCTGCCGACAACTATTTTAGTGGGCTTAAAGCAGAACCTTCCCCTTAATGCCTTCAGAGGAGACTGTGGCCCTGGCCAACAACCTGACAAAGTTGTGCAGGATTTTTGATCCACAGAAACTCTGAGATGAAGATTTCTGTGTTTTTTTTTTTTTTTTTTTAAGCACTGAGTTTTGGGTTAATTTGTTATCCAAGGGTATGATATCATCAATAAGTAGTTAATATACACAGCTAAAGTTCAAAGAAAAGAAATAACATTATATATCCAAGGGTATGATATCATCAATAAGTAGTTAATATACACAGCTAAAGTTCAAAGAAAAGAAATAACATTATATTCACATGAAAGAAAAGTAATTGAAAGCCAATGAACTAAAATGTTCAGATCAAAAGTTGAGAAAAGCAAAAGTGTAAACAAAAAGCATGAAAAGCAATATTAAAGATATTATTAGGTATAAATGAAATAAATAGCAACAAAAAGATGATGAATTAAACTGGCAACTGATACTTTGAAATATATTAGTAATTTAAACTAATCTCTAATAAGAACTACTAGGAAAAAGAGGTATTTCAAATAAAAATGCTGAATGAAAGGGAAAAATAACTTGTCATCACAGATTAAACAATGTTAAAGAAATATTATGAAAACCAATACACAAGTAAATTTGAAGAATTCTACAGGATGCATAAATTTATTAAAAAAATACAAAATGCTTGAATTGATAAAGGAAAAATAAAAAGACTTGAAGTCTCTTACAAAATAGAGAAATTGGAATAATGTTCAAAAATATCCAGGCCCAGGCAGTGTCATGTATGTTTTTTACCAACATTTTAAAGAACAGATAAGCCCCATTTATAACACATGTACATTTTGTTTATATACAGCACACAGATAAATTAGAATGTATTGTTGTATGACAGAAGTTTAATTTTTTAATGTTGATATTTAGATTTCTTAATAAGCAATTATTAAACAAAAAGAGTGAAAATTGATTAACTAAATTTATAAGGATAATATTAACTTTATTTCAGAACTGGACAAGCAGAATATAAGAAGAGATAACATGTTTTTGAAATAATTTGTAATAAAGTATATTATGATTTAGTCCCGTACATGAACATACCTCTTTAGCCAGTTTATTATTTTTTGGACATTTTTATATAAAGCACATTTTCAAAACAAAAGTTTATATTAAATTTGTACAAAAAAAAAGCAGATAAAAACAAGACTACTGAAAAGTAGCATTATTATCAGATAAATTTTTTAAAAAATAGTTTTAAAAGAAATACCAAGATTTTTTTTTAACATTTAAGTATGTGACATTTTATTTATTTATTTATTTTATTTTTTTTTCATTAAATTTTTATTTTGTCAATATACAATGTATATGAT
>NW_007731594.1:9180-12451 GCF_000696425.1 Galeopterus variegatus
CGCAGTATCATAAATGAAAAATCAATTGTAAGTTTTCTCTGGCATTTCCAGTTACTGGATTATATGTCAACCATTGAAGTAAGCCTGAATTATATCTGAAATCCTGCATTAGCCCTAGTTACATAAACCTTCAGATAGTCTTTCAAGAATAAACAGGAGTGAAACTCATCTTAGTTATATCATTTATGATTGTATTTCTGTAGATGCTACAGTCATAAAACATGTATATTTTGTTTATATATGGCACACAGATAAATTAGTATTTATTGTTGTATGACAGAAGTTTAATTTTTTTACTGTTGATATTTAGATTTCTTCTTTTTTTTTTTTTTCTTTTTGTCTTTTTTCGTGACAAAAAGATCGCAATGGGATCGCAACCCTCAGTGTTGCGCTTGTACCGCGACTGGCAACGGGATCGCAACCCTCGGTGTCACGCCCGCAACGCGCTCAACCAGTGAGCATACCGGTCTCTACATGGGATCTGAACCCTCGGAGGGAGTGCCGCCGCGCTCCCAAGCGCCACACTACCGAGTGCGCCACTGGGCTGGCCCGATATTTAGATTTCTTACTAAGCAATTATGTAGGCATAATTATAATTTATCCACATTTACTTCATGTGGATAGATGGAAGAATTCATTCATTTTAGAAGTGTTAGTGATTCTCTTCCTCTTTTAAAACATTGTGAAAGTTAAGAGACACATCTTTAGAAAAAAAGTACATAATAAAAAATAACTTTGGGGGAATAAACATGTGATCAATATTTAAAATTCATTTAACATCCTCAAAACTTATTCACAGAGTATATCTATGTACAAGATATAGTGTATGACTGCATGCATGGGATAGTCAGTAGTAAAACAAAGAAAGAAATCTCTACCTTTGTTCTAATGGGAGGAGACACACTATATATGAAGAAACTTCAAAAAGTTTGTGGAAAATGGAATTAAAAGATAAAAACAAAAAACAAACTTCATGTTTTAGCATAAGCTCCACCAAGATAAGGCACTTTTGTTAGTGATGATAACAGCCATTTAGCCCATCCCTAAAGAACTGAGGGCCTGGTAATCTAATTAAGTCAATGTAGTCTTTTTTACATTATTAACTGAATAAAAATGGGTGCTCTTTAAAGATTTTTTTAAGATTAGAAAAAAAAAAAAAGAAGTCCAGCGTAGCTAAATCAGGACTGTATGGTGGATACCTAATTATTTCCCATTGGCACTCTTGCAAATTGCCCTTGTTTGATGAGAGGAATGAGCCAGAGAATTGCCATGGTGGAGAAAGACTTTCTGCTAAAGCTTTGGCTAACTTTCTCAAAATACTCACATAATAAACAAATCTTATCATTCATTGGCCCTCCAGAAAGTCAAAATGCCTTGAGTGTCCCAAAAAACTGCTGCCATGACCTTTGCTCTTGACCAGTTTACGTTTGCTTTGACTGGGGCACTCCACCACCTTGTAACCATGGCTTTGATCATCCTTTTTATTCAGGATTGTACTGGTAGAGCCATGTTTCACCTCCTGTAACAATTCTTTAAAAAAATGATTCAGCATCTCAATCCCACTTGTTTAAAATTTCCATAGAAAGTTCTGCTCTTGTCTCTAGCTGATTTGGGTGCAACGGTTTTGACAACCATCTAGCGGAAAGTTTGTTCAACTGTAACTTTTTAGTAAAAATTGTATAAGCTGAACCACTTGAGATGTTTACAGTGTTGGCTATTGTTTCTGTTATTAATTGTTAGTCCTCTTCAATTATGGAATAAAGACTAATTTTTTCCTCACAAATTAATGTGGATGGTCTGCCATTGTGGGCTTCCTCTTTGATATTGTCTTGTACCTTCTCAAAATGAGTTGTCCATTAGTAAACTGCTGATTTCTTGGGGCAATGTCCCCATAAACTCTTCTTAAAGCATCAATGATTTCACATTCTTTCACCCAAACTTCATCACAAATTTGATGTTCATTTTTGCTTCAATTTTAGCATAATTCACATGGCTCTGTTGGGGGCTCTTTTCAAACTGATGTCTTATTTTCCTATTGTCCCAAAATAGATCCTGTTCACATAGGATACAACACGTTAGTATGAGTTTATTTTGGTGCAAGAAATTTTTGCAATCCATGTAAATTTTTTTCATAAGACATCACATTTTCCATGAACTTTTTGCTAACCCCTAGTTTGTGTGTTTGTGTGTGTGTGTGCATGCACACACATACAGAAGTACTGTATTAACAAAACAAGTAAATATAATACATAATTTTTTAGATGTGGATAATAAATCATAGCAAAAGTTTCAGTGTTGTTGGCACAGAATGCTCAATTTTATTTATTTATTTATTTATGTGTAGAATATTCATTTTGAAATAGTCAAGGGAAGTTCCATTGAGAAGGTAGCTTTTGAACAAACATTTGAGTTGTGGAGGTAATGAGTCATCTTGATATTAGGGGGAAGAGTATTCTAAGCATACCAAGTGCCAATACCATCATTCTGAGGAAGAAGCATGTTTGGCGTGTTTGAGGTACTACAAAAAGGGCAGGAATAACAAATAAGGAGTTGCCATTAACTGAGGCTCAATAACTGTTCTTTAGAAAAAATATCAGGAATTCAGTTTGAGACATATTATGTTTGTGATGCTTAGTAGATATCCACATAGAAATGTACAGTAGGAACTATGTATAGAAGTCTGGAGTTTACAAAGAGGTCTGGCTGGTGCAAAATGTTGGGTGTACTAAAATGCCAACTGTGTTGCATTTTGATGACACTGATCCATCCCTGGGACTGGATAAAATCTCAATGCTGTGGATATAAATAGAGAAATAAAAGTATTAAGACAATGGTAGGAAGAAAAACCATCAGAATGTAGTGCCTCGAAGCCAAATGAGGAAATTATATCCAGAAGAAGGGAGTGGTCAACAGAGCAATTGCTGCTGAGAGGTCACATGCAATATACATTTATTCTTTCTCCCATGTCCCTCAAATCTTATTATATTATGGAATGAGCTTGAAGTCCAGAAGTCATTTTCTGTATCAAGTCCAGATGAGCATGAGTTCCTTCAGTACAATTCTTCCTGTTTCATCCTTCTTATTCAAAAGACCTAAAAACGAGAGAGATAAATTATTTGCCACCCCCAAAATCTTATTATATTATGGAATGAGCTTGAAGTCCAGAAGTCATTTTCTGTATTGGGTCCAGATAAGCACGAGCACCTTGGGTACAATTCTTCCTATATCATACTTCTTATTGAAAAGATCCAAAAACTAACGAAATAAATTA
>NW_007731594.1:13386-18973 GCF_000696425.1 Galeopterus variegatus
TTCTCCCCTTACTCAGTTTTTTGTAAACTTCCTTTGGGTGGTAGCATCCACATTCTGCCAAGGAATTTCTTTAGTAAGATCAAATAATTAGGAATATTTTCTATTTTCCATGTCACCACAGGTGACATTTTAGCTGCATTTTCTAGCACTATAACATGAGTCTCATTTCTAGTAGTTTCCAATAACATTTTCCTCATTCTTCTTTATTCCCCTGTTGGCAATGTCCTCAAGGTCCTTAAAACTTCTACATATACTCCTATCAAGACTACCTGCTTCATTCAGTTAAAAGTCCCCTCAAGGGCCTTCCAGCTTTGATATAACACTCAGTTCCAAACTCAATGCCACAATTTTTAGATTGTTTTTAAGGGTACGTAAATACATACTCTTTCCTGTGACTGATTTAGTCTTTGGTATGGAATCCAGTCCCTGCCAATGAAATATAAGTGGAAATATATGACTGGCATATATAAAAAAGAAGGGTTTTTTTTTCAATATTATTTAGGGAAAAAAGAAGTCATCAGACATTTTTCTGCTGAATATCTTAATAGAAAAATAAAGTAACTGTAACTAAAACAGACTAATCACATTTTTAAAGAAAGACTGTAAAGTACAAAAGAAGGAAACAATAAATCTATCTGGATTCTTGATGATGTCTTTGAGCTGATTGATGAATCAGTTTTGGAGTAGACCTTTCTTGAGCAGCTTGGATGAACCAATGGATGTTACAGGGAAGCTAAATCTCCCCTACACCACTCATTTTTTGAAACATTCAGATTTATTTTCTGTATACATAAAAGGGGATAACAATTCCATACACACAGGTTATTTATTAGTAATAAAAAAGATACTTCTAGTAATGCACATGACAAATATTATCTCCTTAAAAGCTTATAGTCCTCTTTCTTTCCTTTAGGAAATGTTTGCCCTAACTTCAGGTTGAAGTTACTTAGATCTTTACCTGAATTTGGTCTATCTTTCTGGGGAATATTTTTAGTTTTTTTATGATTCATTTACATTCCATTAATAATATACTTAAATACTTAAAATACTAGATGAGTTAATGAGTTAGATGAGCATACCCTTGACATCTGGCATAACCTGCATGTCCTGTATATCCTTCAATTGTCTTGTATTAATCTCAGGTTAAGGACCATAAAATAACTTCAGAAAGTTTAACAATTTGGAAAGTGTCAAAGGCTGGGAAGATTGGCCATTCACAGAATTGTGCAAACTGCCCTTTAAATATATATTCTTTTTTTGGGGGGGGGGTCAAGAAACTGGCCAATATGGATATCTAAATTTGTGATCTCTGTGTTATCAGAACCACACTCTAATCAAGTGAGCTAACGGGCCAGCCCTAAATAAGTACTCTAAATTACTAAAAATGACATTTAAAATGTATAGTACTTATCATTATGCTATCTTAATTGAAGAAAGTAAGGAAGGTAAGAAAGCAAGATATATTGGACACTTTTTGTGTTCTACTTCATATCTTTTCGGTTCAGCATTTGCTCAAGCCATTACAATGACAATCATCTTGTTTTCAGGTGTAAATTGATTGTACTACCTACAAGTGGTATCATTTATTTCTCACTTTCAGCCCCAGATCTTTGCTAACACCTCAGTGTGGAATTAAACCCTAGTTTCTGGAAGAGCTGAGCAGTACAAGCATGCACCCTTTTATTAAATTTCCATTCTTATCTGTTGTTGTTGTTGTTGTTGTTTTTATTTTGTTGGCTTTATTTTTTGAGCAGTTTCATTTCACAACAAGATTGGGTGGAAAGTGCAGCAAATTCTCATATTCCCACTGCCCCGCCCATGCAAAACCCCTCCCGTTACTGATGTCCCTCAACCAGTGGTGCATTTGTTACAATTTATGAACCTACAGTGTTCATGAACATTATCACTCAAAGTCCATAGTTTACATTAAAGTTCACTCGTGGTGTTATTCCTGGCACTATTCCCTAAAATAAACTACTCACATTCAAACCTTTTATCTATCTCTGTTTTCTGGTAGTCTTTTGGCTAAAACAGCTGATACCAGAAGTGGCTTTTGAAAACAGATCCTCAAGATGGAATTCTGCAACTCTGTCATGAACTACTTAGATAGCTGTACCATATATTGCTGGTGTTAAGTATGGTGGTGGACATTCCTGATACACAAGAACATCATGACTACTATCATATTCCCTTGTAGATGATTGTAATGAGTAGCAAGAAGAAAGTGATGCATACTTAGTAACATCATAGTTACTAATCCACACTTCTCAATATTGGGAAAAGATTCATTGCGAGTGAAGCATTGGTTTACAAGGCAGCAGTGGCCCCTGAACATCTACATGTGGAAGCTGTTAATTGCAAGCATTGTGAGTTGACTGTCTCTTCTTAAAGACTCTAGGGGCCATAAAATAAAATGACAAGTTTGTGCTCAGTAACTGCCAGTGAAATAAATGCTGTGAAAATCAATGCACTCTTATGATAGCATGTACGAAGACCCTTACCGTCTGTAGCTGCTGAGCAGACTGTCCTGAGAATTAGGCCCAGGATTTAATTATAAGGTCAAAAAACTTCAAAGGTGCTGAATTCACAATGCTGACATGTCTCCTATGTCCAAAGCAGGGAGACATAGCGGGATCCAGTGAGAAGGGTAGCAATGCTTGGATGGATTTTCCTGAGAATCTTGAACCTGCATATTCCCCTAAACTCTCCAGACCAATAGAAATGTCTTCTACATCTTAGTCATCTTTTACCTTAAACATGACTCTGGCAATCAGCTTCCAGCAACTGACGTACTAGATTACTTCACCCCAGATGGAGAAGTCATTTGTCTGGGAGCCTCCCTGACATCTTAGGGCTGGACACCTATGGGAAACACTGGGGACTTGAGAATGCACAAATTCAGAATTGTGAGAGGATTAACACCCCATTGAGCAGCTCTTGATCAATGGCAAAGGGCAAATGTTCTCTCAAAATTTTTCTCTTCTTCTGGACTTAGGTGGACTATTCTGATTTTTTTCTACATGACTTTTTAAGAGATCCCAAATGGATTGAGCCTTGTTGTCCACACTGGTGGAACAGCTTGCTAATACACTCTTGGGTTAACTCTTTCCTATTAGTATTTCTTAATCCTCCACTGATGATCCCTGGGATTATTTTCCAAAATAAACAATTTGCATGCAAGGCCTTAGCTCATCCTCTGAGTTTCTGAGAAAACCCAGAAATAGACCAGGCCAAATGTTAGAGGCATGTTTCAAGTTTATTAAATCTATTTATAATAGGAATTTATTCCCTATTCAAAGAAAATAGTACTCAAATTTAGAAACTCAGAAATGTGTTTCTCTTTTTTACAGTGGTTCATCCATTTGTCCCATGATATATCAAATAAAAGAAGTTGTTCCTGTCAGTGGTGCCTCACTTAATTACTAAAACATCTAGTCAAGCACTAAGTGTATTTGCTCACTAAGCAACATTTTGGGAACTGTTCCTAATGCAGATGTTCTTTGCCTTATTAATTTGTGTCACAAATTGATGCTGCAAAAAAAAAATAGTGTCAAAAATGTTAAGTCTTTTATCTAACACAACAGGTAAGTATCACATTAAGAAAAGATGAGATAAATTGAAAAATGATTCAGAAAAGAGTAATAGCAATAGTTAAAGGAATGGAAATGGATCACAGAGTAAAGGAGCTAAACTATTTTTAAATTTCCAAGAGAACCAAGATGAGTTGAGATGTACTTTTTCTGAGTATATCATTTACATATAAAATTACTGTAATTCACTTTTTATAAAAGTTTGATTGCAAGTTGGATGATTTCAGTAGCTTATTGCATTCCTGTTATATGGTTAACAATGAAAGCCATTCCACTCAAATTTTGGTGTTTCATTTTTGTTTTTTGTTTGTTTGTTTTTTGAGGGCTGGCCTTGGGGCTGGCCTGTATAAGGACCTGGACCCCTTGAACTTAGTGTTATAACACCACGCTCTAACCAACTGAACTAACCAGCCAGCCCCCAAATTTTGGTTTTTAATTTTGAATTAACATTTAAACTAAGCATTTTTTGATAAAATTATTAACTGGATGAAAGTAAAGTTCAACAGAAAAGATAATCTAAAAATCATCTTAAATTTAATATGTTAAGACAAAATATAAATTATCAAAGCCAGGCAAATAATACTAAATCATCAGTATTTATAATGTTTAAAGCCCTGAGTAAAAAGAAGTTAATATTTTTATAATTTCTCATTAGATATCAAAATCACATAGTAATATAAATTCTTAGTAAAATGTAACCAAATCTAATAATAGAATATTAATTTAATTGCATGGTAAATTCTCCAAATTTATTATGGAACATCCTATTTGGCTCATTTTACAAATGAAGCACATTATTTTCAAAATTNATGGTGGTGGACATTCCTGATACACAAGAACATCATGACTACTATCATATTCCCTTGTAGACGATTGTAATGAGTAGCAAGAAGAAAGTGATGCATACTTAGTAACATCATAGTTACTAATCCACACTTCTCAATATCGGGAAAAGATTCATTGCGAGTGAAGCATTGGTTTACAAGGCATCAGTGACCCCTGAACATCTACATGTGGAAGCTGTTAATTGCAAGCATTGTGAGTTGACTGTCTCTTCTTAAAGACTCTAGGGGCCATAAAATAAAATGACAAGTTTGTGCTCAGTAACTGCCAGTGAAATAAATGCTGTGAAAATCAATGCACTCTTATGATAGCATGTACGAAGACCCTTACCATCTGTAGCTGCTGAGCAAACTGTCCTGAGAATTAGGCCCAGGATTTAATTATAAGGTCAAAAAACTTCAAAGGTGCTGAATTCACAGTGCTGACATGTCTCCTATGTCCAAAGCAGGGAGACATAGTGGGATCCAGTGAAAAGGGTAGCAATGCTTGGATGGATTTTCCTGAGAATCTTGAACCTGCATATTCCCCTAAACTCTCCAGACCAATAGAAATGTCTTCTACATCTTAGTCATCTTTTACCTTAAACATGACTCTGGCAATCAGCTTCCAGCAACTGACGTACTAGATTACTTCACCCCAGATGGAGAAGTCATTTGTCTGGGAGCCTCCCTGACATCTTAAGGAGCCTCCCTGGCATCTTAGGGCTGGACACTTATGGGAAACACTGGGGACTTGAGCATGCACAAATTCAGAATCGTGAGAGGATTAACACCCCATTGAGCAGCTCTTGATCGGCATCTGTGGGTAAATGTTCTCTCAAAATTTTTCTCTTCTTCTGGACTTAGGTGGACTATTCTGATTTTTTTCCACATGACTTTTTAAGAGATCCCAAATGGATTGAGCCTTGTTGTCCACACTGGTGGAACAGCTTGTTAATACACTCTTGGGTTAACTCTTTCCTATTAGTATTTCTTAATCCTCCACTGATGGTCCCTGGGATTATTTTCCAAAATAAACAATTTGTATGCAAGGCCTTAGCTCATCCTCTGAGTTTCTGAGAAAACCCAGAAATAGACCAGGCCAAATGTTAGAAGCATGTTTCAAGTTTATTAAATCTATTTATAATAGGAATTTATTCCCTATTCAAAGAAAAT
>NW_007731594.1:19465-20525 GCF_000696425.1 Galeopterus variegatus
ATTTATTATGGAACATCCTATTTGGCTCATTTTACAAATGAAGCACATTATTTTCAAAATTCAAAAAAACTATTAAAATAAGCACTTTTTGGGTAAACAATTTTGCATAATCATCAAAATATGGAAAATATTAAAAAATAAAAATATCAAGGTTCAAAGTTCAAATAATCAAACATATAAATTAAAGGAATTAATTACACATATCTATAAAAAGGTTTTTTATGTAATATATGTTAAATTAAGATAGATTACAATAAAGCTAGAGCAAATTGAAAAATATCCTGTTCTAGCAAATATAGCAAAATCTCTACAGTTCTGTAGGCCCAGAAAGGGCATTATCATTTACATAATGAGGGCCTGAGTCAATAGCACGTTCATTTTACTTTCTCAGAGAACATAAAGAACAATAAGGTAAAGGAAGGATAAAGAGGACAACAGAAAAGAAAAGAATCTGTAAGATAAATTGTGCATTGATCATGGAAATTTCAATTACTGGGGAAATGTCTCACATAATAGCTTTGGAGTCAATAAACTAGAACACATGGATTTGGGAGGAATGCTGGATGAGTTTCGCACACTATTTATTATGAAATGTCAACAGCAAAGTAAAAACAAGATCTCCTGCTTAGAACCTGGCTGAACAAAATATGTCACTGTCAAATTTCCAGAGTCTGGTGATCACTGGACTTTAAAATATTTTCAGATTCTATTAAAGTATACAGTGTCTGTTGCTTTTAATAAACTATGTAAGCTATCACAGCCTTAGCTGTTTGTCTTCTCTCACCCAGAAGTCTTCAGGTTTTGTGGTCTTTTAAAGTAAAAGTTATTCTCATTTATTAAACAATTTTAAATATCATGACCCATGCCTTTGGATAATCTTTATTTTTCTGAATTAACTACTCTCCAATTATCTTAAGCCTATCTTAAGCGATCATAATTTAAACATCTTTTTACCAGTCTTATATAATTTCCACATTTTCTGATTTAAGATTTATACATAGGGCAACTTTGACCATGTTTTTAGAAAGAAATTGCCATTTAATGTAATTTAAATTTTGAA
>NW_007731594.1:21239-21702 GCF_000696425.1 Galeopterus variegatus
AAAAAAAAAAAGGGTGAATAAATTATATCTCTCATTGTTATTAAAATCTACTAATGGAATTATACTTTTAAACATTGATTATTATATTACATATAAATTATACATAGATTATATTTGTGAACGCTAGGAGACTTACGCACTAACATTCTTTTCTAGAATATTGTCTAATTTGAGGCAGAAATTATAATTGTATGATACTCATTTTGACTTTCTACTGATTTTTTTGCATATTCTAAACATTATTATAATAATCATAGTGGACAATCAATGTAAAAGCAATTCAAAGCAAACAAAAACTTGGAATGAAATTCTAAGATGGGATTTAATAAAGACTAAATATCTAACAAATTTTTAAGGGTTAGTAGGCAAAAATGGGCATTTTTGACTAAAGACTATAAAGCATTTTTTTAAATGGCACTTTTCTCTAGAGAAATACACTGCACATCTATTTATAAGAAGATAC
>NW_007731594.1:22073-32119 GCF_000696425.1 Galeopterus variegatus
TTTTTTTAAATGGCACTTTTCTCTAGAGAAATACACTGCACATCTATTTATAAGAAGATACTTAAAAACATTTGTCCCAAATAATTGGGATCATAAATCTGAGATGGCAGGTGTTTTAGGCTTATTTCAAGGAGATAACAACTGAATGGCTGCTTGGACTGAAATCTGTTGTCTTGCTAATAAAGACCCAATCTAACTATGGAACTAAGAGACACTTGCATTAATAGTCCCTTTTTGTTCCACTTTCTCTTGTCAATTGCTTTTCTTGTTTTCCCTTTCTCTTTATTTACTTCCTCACTTTTGGTTACTGTTTTCTGTAGTACTCTTCCTTTGCTTGGCTAATATACAAACAAAATTACTTCATCAAATGGTTTGGCTTCTAATTCCACCAGGATTCAGTCTGAGAAGCCACATTTTATGGTCTGTCATGGAAGAGCAATGATGGGCACACAGGAAGATGTAAAAATGCAAATCAAACAAACTGACAGGCAAAAAATAAATCAGTCTTATATCGTGCATAACGAATGAAGACAGTAGAGCCAGGTTGACAAGAATTATGAATTAGAGTTAGACCAATGTTAACTTCTAAGCTTGACATTACCACCTGATAGGTAACCATGAAAAAGTTACTTCACCTTCTTCAGCCTCAATTTCTTTATATAAAAGCATATATAAA
This sequence comes from Galeopterus variegatus, assembly GCF_000696425.1. Classification (NCBI taxonomy): domain Eukaryota; kingdom Metazoa; phylum Chordata; class Mammalia; order Dermoptera; family Cynocephalidae; genus Galeopterus; species Galeopterus variegatus. The sequence continues at coordinate 22,750 of NW_007731594.1, forward strand.
ATTAGATAATAGAACTATATTCATAGTAATTGATATCAATTCAATGAAGTAACACATGCAATGGCTGTAATATAATTTTTAAAAATGTATTGCCTATGTCAGCTGTTGTGTTGATGAATGAAATTTTAATAAAAATTGTTTCAATTGTTATTCCATTAAGCATCTGAACTGCAGTACATTAAAAGACACACATTTGCAAATGATTGGAGTGAGAATGTCTATTTGGCAAAAAATGCTAGAAAGAGAGCACTTAAGTCAACTCTCATCAAAAAGGGAGGAGATAGATAAGCCAATAGAATAATTAAGGGATAGTGAGAATTCTGACACAACGTTTTTGTGTATACCTGCCCAAGAATGCTTACTAATGGTGTTGAGAAAAGTGTGATGATGATTGTGATGATGAAGAAGAGGGTGACACTGATGATAGTGTTAAAGATGATAATAATGATAATAATAATAGTAAAAGACAGTGCTCATTATTGCCTTGTAATGTAATGTAGGTCTTCCAGTGAGTGAATTGATCACATAGAGTATTAACATAAAACATCTGAGCTCAAGAAGGTTTTCTTTGTATCTCAAGATATTACGTGCAAAGAACTGGGAAGAATGCAGACTCTGATTTTAACTTCTAACACTAGAGAAGAAACAAGATCTGCTACAATGATGGTGAGTGGAGGGTACAAGAAGAGAAGTGTGTGTGTGTGTGTGTGTGTGTGTGTGTGTGTGTGTGTGTGATGAAGATGAACAGAATTCTAGATTAGTTACTTGTCACACAGAATAATGATGAAAATCTGAAATATCAAGAACTCACTACACTATCCCTTCATAACAAATCACTCGTATTTATAGCTGATTGACACTGAATGAGGTTCATGCTATGCATTCTCTCTTCACATATGGTGCCCGAAAGACAACATTACTTTTCAGATGTAGTCTTGTCATCAGAACAGAGTTATTTGTTCAAAATTTCAAGATATTATTCTACCATAAAAATTACTCAATATCATGGTCACATTACGTTCTCGACTCATTCAAAATGAATGTCAGCCATTTTCTGGAACTACTTAAACAAACTGTTTCAAGGATTACTCTCAAATTTTCATCGGTGATTTTTTTTCTCTCCACCATGCCTTACACAATGCAGTTAAGAAAATAAACTTTTCTCCTCTATGATTCTAAAGAAATTTGATCACATATTTTTATATTTTTATAACACATTGTAAATCGTGATTTATTAGCACACACACTTAGATAGATTATAATCAATTTTGGTCAGTTCCATGTATCCAGGTCATAGTTCATGTTTACTGATCATCTAAATGTGCATTTAAGTATAGGGTATAAGAATCTAAGAATTTGGTCAAGTACAAATGCTTGGAATAAAATGAGTTTTTGCAGAACATAAAACTTCCCACAAAACATGTATTGAAGAAGCTTTTGGGTAAGGGTCTTTATCACACCTAAGTATAAGGGCAGGAAGTGTGGTTACTTGAGGAGGGGTCTTAGAAAGCTAGCCTGTTTCTCATCTACACAGGAAGGAGCTGAGAGCTGATAGCCTGTTGTTTTCTTGCTAACACAAGCGAAAACTTGTGACCACAGAGTTACAGAGTACAGAAAATACAGCTGTTTTTTTTGCAACTGGGACAAAGATGGGTTTTCCATGTTACTTGTCACACTGACATCAATATGTGATTATTTTAATAAAACTGAACATTTTTTATATTATTTAACATAAATTTTATTAAGGAGTGGTGATTTTGTAAATATATCTAGTCAACCTTAGACATATTTTTGGTATAAATAAACTAAATATAGAGGCAACTTATCTTAAACTTTTGTCAAAAATTAATACTGCCAGTTACGATAAGATAGCTGATATTTATTTACTTTTTAACATTGAGAAAAGTACGGCCAATTATACAGAAGGCAATGTCTGCCTTTTTAGATACTTAATGACAGCAGAGCTTGTCTGCATGTGCCTTTAATGTATTAATTTAACATTTACTATTTAAGCTCAGATATCTAAATTTTATCATGATAATGTTTTTGGTTCATAAATTTTTATTACATATGGTCACCACCAGTTAATGTTTCCTTGAGCTTAATAGACTTTTGAAACATTTGTAAAAATACAGTATATATTAAATCCAAATAATCTGGCAAACAGAAGAAAGGCTTGTCATTTGATATTTTTATGTAATATAATTTTATATTTTAAAAAGAAACTTAACAACTCTGTAACTACTATTGCCAAAAATATTCAAACAAAAATACGTCATATTTCAACCATAAGTGAATCAAACAAATTCTTCATCTTTTCCTGGGCTTTCAAAAAAGTGTCAAAACATCATGATTGATTATAAGTCTTAACTTAGATTTCAGCTTTCACATCAGTGGCTGGTGGAGTGAACTAATTGACAGATGTAGTAATGGCATGTGAGTTGCCCTGTGGCAGCCAATTCCAACAGGAATTGTGATTACATAAGCAAAACACCTGCCTTGACTGTTCAATGTTCACAATTACTGGACTGTTCTCTCCCAACACTACAGTTACTTGGAGGGAAAGGATTTCTAGATGATACTTTTAAAAGTGAAAATTTCCAAATTTCAAAAGGTTAGGTTTTACCCTGATAGATTTGTTGATCAATTCTCTCTCAAAAAGCAAAAAATTGCACCCCCAAACATACAAATAAACAAAAAAAACTGGCTCAATCTGTGAAACTTTCTTAACATTATCAGAAAACAATCTTTTCTGTGGGTTCAGCAGAAACTGTGTCTCGCATGTTACAGTAGATACAAATCACTGAGAGAAACTTCTTGTAAATAATAAGTACAGACTGACCAATATCTGATATACTCATCTGTACATATGTTCCCCCCCCTTAAACTACAAACAGATTTTTAAAAGCACGTAGAGTCTTTCAATATGATTTACAGTAAAAGAAATAGGAAAAGAAAAAAATGAAGTATAGGTTAAGCAAATAGAAATACACCAGTTATTGGGCTATTATATTCATAGCATTTTAATTTCATTTTCTAGAAAAATTCAAAATCGACAGATCTTTAAAAAAAGAACTATAAATTTTTAGAAATCTAATTATTTAATTTAATTTATCATTCAACTATTTTAACAAATACTCATTGATGTGCTTTCCAGAAATTTAAGTAAATGGAGACATTTCCAAACAAGTGTAAAGTGAGGTTTTTCTTCCAACAGATCCTAACTAGAACAAATGCTAAAGAATGTGACTGCATTGAGTACAAAGTGGTTCTCAGGTGGAAATAAATGATGATCAAGAAGAATAATTTTTTCTGGATAAATATAAGAAACATTTACAGTATGTATTTGTTTCCTGGAGATGCCATGACAAAGTGCCATAAACTGGGTAGCTTAAAACAACAGAAATTTATTCTCTCTCAGTTCTAGAGGCCAGAAGTCCAAATTTCAGGTGTTGGCAGGGCGATGCTCCCTCTGAAGGCTGTAGGAAAGTATCTGTCCTTGCTTCCTCCTAGCCTCTGGTATTTGCCAGCAATTCTTGATATTTCTTGGCTTGCTGCTGCATCACTCCAATTTCTGCCTCCATCTTTATACAGCCATCTTCTCTGTGTGGGTGACTGTATCTCTGTGTTTTCTTAATTACATCTCCAAAGTCTTTATTTTCAAATAAGGTTGCATTTGCAGATACCTATTATTTTTGCTTTTTTAAAAATTACATATATATATATATTTTTTTCAAATAATATTTTCCTGATAAAAGCCTCAATGCTCATAAAACATGGCAATTACTTTGGCAAATTTACCATTTTGCTGTATCTTGTAATCTCTATAATCTACTTTGTCAGCAAGGAGGATTGTTTCTTTACATTAACCGATCTCACCAATATATAAAATAGGGCAAATGACAATTATGTGAGGCTGTTTTATGATTATAAGAACGAAAGTACTTAGACTATAAAAACTACCACCCCATCCCTACCCCTGCAAGTCAAAGAGTACTGAAAGGCTTTAGCAGTGTTTTTCTCCAACTACTGAATTTTTGCAACAATGATTGTTGTTCATTGACTCTTACCTGGAAAAAATGTCCATCTTCTTTGTCTGCAAAACGGACGCACTAATATATGTGTACTTCACTAAGCTCTATGTCTCACAATAGGATGTATATAAAATTGATGTTTACACCTCAAAATAGAATGCAATGTTTCAAATTAAAAACTATGAGGGAAAAGACAAAGTACATTACAAAAATAATTGTTAGGGAGTCAGAATCACTAGTAGACATTTTAAAATGTGTGAGCATCAACAAAGAGATTCCCTTACCGTTGACAACAACACAGGGCATGTCACTGCCTACAAAACATCTGCTTATTCACAAGCATATTAAATATCTCTGACAGGCAATGATATTTTAAGCATTTTTCCTTTTGACACTGATTTGTAACTTATATGTAGATATTTCACTGTGTCATTTATTTTTGTGCTTTAAAAACTTGTATTTTTTTTCCAATTCAAGTAATGATAAATAGGCTCTGAATTTGCATTTTATACAGTATTTTGATATTCAAGAAAGTATTTCCATGTTCAATTTGGAGACTGCAATGCTTAATTTTATGTGTCAACTTTAAGCATTATTTCCTGGTGTACATGAGTGTGTTTCTAGATGAAATTACTATATGAATCAGCAGACTCAGTAGAGCCTATTGCCCTCTCCAGTGTAGGTCAGAATCATCAAGACTATTGATGGCCCAAATAGAACAAAATGTGGAGGAAAACAGAATTCATCCCTTCTGCCTAAAATTGGAGTTGAGCACTGGTCTTTGCATGTCCTTGGAGTGAGGCATCATCAGTTTCCCTGGTCTTCAGGTGTTCAGATTCGGACCGAACTGCACCACCAGCTATCCTGGGTCTTTAGCTTGCAGCTGGCAAATCATGGAACTTCTCAGCTTACATAGTCATGTGAACCAATTGTTTATAATAAATCTCTTTATGTCTAGACATATAGATACAAGTATAGATATAATCTATTGGCTCTGTTACTCTGAAGAACCCTAACTAATACAGAGACCTATGTATGCTTATCAGAGAGTCGTGGGAAAAAAAAATATACAAGGAGACATATGGTATTGTTAGGAAAAAACACAAATTGCTTTTCCTCTGATATTACAGCATAATCAACACAAGAAGACAGACTTCTCTGACCAAATGTGTGGGTGATTTCTCCCCACCACCAAGCAAGCCAGCAATTCTCCAGGGGGCACTGCCTAGGTGTTCTCCAACTTAATTTCAACACTATATACCTGGAGATAGCATCAGATCTCACAGATTGAAGGCTAAGTCCCAAAAATCTACCCCCCACTTCTGATGCCAGGTGCAAGCTCCAGGTTGTTTTACCTGTGTTTCTGACCAATTGGATGTAAAATGGGGTTTCCAAGACCCACTTCTTGTGTCCAACCTATTTGCTGAGCTGCTCATAGAACTCAGGGAAACACATTTACTGCTTTATTATAAAGAATATTACGAATGATACAGATGAATAGATGCACAGGGCAGGGTATAGGGGAAATGGTGTGGAGCTTCCATGCCCTCCCCAGAAACACCATCCTCCAGGAATGTGTTCAGCTATCCAGAAACCCCCTGAATCCTGTGATATGGTGTTTTTATGGAACCTTCATTACGTAAGCGTGATTGAAGCATGAACAACCATGTAGAAATGTGATTGGACAGAAGGGATACGATCTAACATTAACAGACTGGGTGAGAAAACCTAGCAAGGCCTGATTGTTCAGGTTCTTCTTGGACTGTCTGTGAAGCATTTCTTTCTGCTAAGTATTGGGTGAGACCCCTTCCCAAATGGGGTATGTGCACACATCCTCATACACACACACATACTTTTGTGTGCACATACACACACATACACATTCTGTTAAGATTGTATTGCAGAAAATCATCACGTTTTTAGTAAACCCAGAAATCCAAACACTGCTTACCTCATTTAAGATAGATTTTACTTTGATATACTGAGCTTTTCCCTCACCAAAACTATTTTTTATAATAGAAGCAGGTACTTCATAGCCAGATTTTGCAGACTCATTATTTAATATAATCTTAAATAATTCAGGACTTCTGAGTAGGCTTTAGTTATCCATTATCTACATTTTTGAGTTCACTAACAACTCACAGAGTTGAAATTTAAGAATAACTTTACTTGTTGGATACATACTCTTGTTGGAAGGTTTGTGGCTAAAGTTTTGCTGGGTTATACCTAACTAAGTAAATTCAGAGATTTTCTGAAGAATACATGCTGTTCCCACAGAGTATCACCTCTCTATTGGTTCAAAGTGTAGATTTTCACTTTTATAGAAAAATTTTCAAATACAGTTGAAAATTTTACCATTTCAATCTATACATTCTAGAAAAGTCCACTGGTAATTATAGTAGTTACAGATATAAAAATAACTTTTGGTGTATGCAACAGACTGATTAAAATTACTTATGTGCATTAGAGAACATGCTCTTGTGCAGTCAAGTTCAAAGTCAGGACATCAAGTAATTACATATAGTTAATACTGTTCTTGCTTATGTATTAGTAATACACTATATTAGAGACCAGAATATCAACAAAACCAGAATATCAACTGAGCCAGTATCTGATTATAACTACACAGAAAGATAGTACCTCAAACCATCTAACCAAGTCCTTCCCAAATTTCTGACCTAAAGAAACCGGGATAGGAAATGAAATGATTATGGCTGTTATTAGTCACTAAGATTTGGAGTGATTTGTACTTCAGCTGTTGATAACTAAAACGAATTAGATCCAAAAGCAGTGTGGTAAGGCCCCCTTCCACACTGCAGGAATAACCCTCCTCTTGCTGGTATTATGCTATAATCAAGTAGGACACTTTGGTTGCATATGAATTGTTTTTCTCTCTCTCTTCCTACCCCTCTCTCTTGCTTCCTCTCTCAGCCCAGAATCTGTAGTTAAATTCACGTAAGACAAAGTGGTATGCAGTGTCCTTCCAATGTCTCTCTTTTAGTCCTATGTACAACATGAGTTAGATATTAATCAAATTAACCCTTTGGTAACTGAGATTTGGGGACGTTAAGTAATTTAGATGAACAAACAAATACAAGAATCCATATGCTACGGAGGTGGGATCAAATTCATGAATGTTGGACTCAAAAATTTGAGACAACTTTCATAATCAAGTTACTAGGATTTTTCAAACACTAGTTATTTATCTATCTTATTCATGTAATTTTGCCATATTCACACACCCCCTTGCAGTCTCATATAATTAGTCTTTTCTTAAATTGAATCACTTTTTAAAACTTAGTCTATTCTAAAGCATATTTATGATATCATAAATTTGATATATTTGTAAGAAATTGTACTGGAAAATAATTGCGACCTTATGCTTCAAACATGATTGAGTAATTAACACCAGGATGACTCTCCTACTGTACACAACTCTAAAATGTGAAAAATATATGAAGCAACTGTTTTTATGCACTACGTAACAAACAATGCAAGACTATAATATGTGTAAAAGGAACATGTGCGAAGGAGTCCCACCTTTTCCCTGGCTTCTGCCTGAGTGAAGTCTTTTATCTATTGCAGAGTGAGATAGAATCAAAGCAGAACATTGAGCTCTCACTGAGCTGAGGAAGCAGGTTTCAAAGTTCATGGTTAATAAGTGGCTGGATTCGTGGGTCAGGGTCCTAAAGAAAAGAGAACTGAACAGAGCAGGTGACTAACAATTTTTGTGGTTTATTATGATTCTTCAGATAAAAGCAAAGCTGCATATTCACAAGGGTAACTCTGTTAGAACCAGCAGATTCTAATTGCTACATGGTTGAGATCTGAATGTAGACAGAGGCAGTTCTTCAGGGTTAGGAAGCATTGGAATCCCAGCCTAGGAAGAAGAGACAGATCTCACTGACCTTTAGGCATTCATTTGACTAATTAAGGAGCTACTAACACAACCTAGACAAAAAGACATGCCTTAAAATGAAGACCAGCAATGAAATATACCATTTCTTTAAAAAATCTTTTTCTAAGTAAGTAAAACAGTATGAAAGCCCAATAAGATCTGCCAGGTATTTATTTGACAATTATAATAAAATTTCCCATCCTTTAAATAAAGAAAACGTAGTTCAAACTTCTTACAACCCTGCAACATATCCATCTAACATGTCCAGAACACAATAAAAATTGACAGGTATGAAATGTATGAACTATTGAAAAATAACAACAGATTCAAAGATGACCTAAATGTTACATTTGTAGACAAGTACCAAAATGAAAATAAATTCACAATCAACAAAATCAATGTATCTAGAAATTATTCAAATATATTTAAATTAAACACTACTAAAAAAACAAAGGATTGAAGTAGAAATCACAAAGGAAATTAAAATACGTTTTGAGTGGAATTACAGTAACAATACATATCAAAATTGGAGACTTGCCACTAAAGTAGTTTTTAAGATTAAAATATATAGCAGCAAGTGACGGTAAAAATTAAGAAGATGAAGAAGGAAGAAGGAAAACAAGAAGAAAGAGTAGGAATGAAGGGAGTAAAAGTTAATTATCTTATTTCTACCTAAAGAAGATAGAAAGAGAGAAAATTATACCCAAAGCAGGTAGAATGAAGGAAATAATAAAAATAAGAGCGAGAATACAGACACATACAGAAAAACACATAACAGAGAAAAACAAAACATAAACTAGGTTTGTTGAAAAGATTGATAAATTGTGAACTTTTTAAAAGATAATTAAGAAAAATATAAGAAACATAAATTACCAATATTATGAATTAAGGAGGAGACATTCTTTAGAGTGTACAGACCTTTTTTTCTTGGTTATGAATATTCATGGGATACAAGGTGACTGTCATCACTGGTGCCCAAGATGCAATGACCAGGAGATTGTGCGGATATTAAAGAAATTAGATACTGCTATCAACAACTTTATGCCAATATATTTAATGAATTAAGTGAAATACACAAAGCGCTTGAAAAAGTAGGCTAACCATGCTAGTACAAGAAGAAATATAAAATGAGGTATCCATTATATATGTTACATATATCATATCTTAAATTAGTAAAAAGCCCTTTCTAAAATGTAAAATTTTAAGCCCATATGGATTCATTGGTGAATACTATAACAAATTTAACAAAGCGGTAATTTAAATCTTATAATATAATATGATTATATGATTTTGCTCATTTTTTTCAGTTAATGTAGAGAATTCTAATTTTTGCTTTTTAAAAAATTTTAAACAACACTGCATTTCTGGGATAAATCCCAATTGGATATGAATTGCTATCCTTCTTTTAAGGACTTTTGCATATATGTTTTTATGTACC
>NW_007731594.1:32879-34539 GCF_000696425.1 Galeopterus variegatus
AATTTTTGCTTTTTAAAAAATTTTAAACAACACTGCATTTCTGGGATAAATCCCAATTGGATATGAATTGCTATCCTTCTTTTAAGGACTTTTGCATATATGTTTTTATGTACCTTGGTCTACATTTCTTTTAAATTATTTTTCATTTTATTATTAGAGTTGATACTGGCCTGATAAATAACTTTCCAAAGGTGGGCTATGAAGAATCTGTGTTCATTTTGAATAAATAATTTGGGTGAAGTAGTTAAATATACTGAGGTAAGATAGGTCTTAAATGAAGTATGCAGTGTTTGGATTCTTGCATTTGCTAAAAACATAGTGTTTCTCCACAATAAAATGTTAATGAAGTGTGTGTGTGAAATTTCTAAAAAAACGCTGGTGTCATTCTAGAATATTAATGTGATAATACTGGGAGTCAAACTAAATTTCAGATTTGTGCATTTAACTAGTTATAATGCTGGTCATGTAACTGACATCAGTGACAACTGTAAACCTTAGGTTGAAAATAGCAAGTTTTTATTAAAAAAGACAGGCCGGACATAAATTTTTTACTTATTTGATATTCATATTAAGCTTATTCAGCGGAAAATTTTAAGTTAAAATAACATATGACATTTGCAGTGGATTGAAATATGTTCCCCCAATACTCACTGAAACTTGAATTGTGTCTCCCAAGTTTCATGGATTAGAAATTTAGCCCCCACTAGGACTATTAAGAGGGTGAGAAATCCTATTATGGTAATCGAAAGGTGGAACCTTGAAGAGGTGATTGGATTGTAGGACTGTGCAGTAATGAATGGGTTAAAAATGGTGGTCAGGGGTGTGGTTCTGAGGGCTTTAAAAGAAGAGGAGAGTCTTTCTTTCTCTGCTCTCTGCTCTCTCTGCTTCCACCATCTTGCAGTGTGAGACCCCTGTGTCACTGCCACAACCATCAGATGGATTTTGGGCTTCCCAGCCTCAGAAACTGTAAGCCACAAATTTTATTTTCTTTGCAAAGAATCCAGTTCCAAGTATTTTGTTATAAGCAACCTAAACGGACTAATACAACATTGGACAAATACAGAGAAAGTCATTCCTGTATGTTTTCCATGCTGTGTATTTTTATCAACCTAATTCTGAAAACTTCCACTATGTAAAATCATATACTTATCTACCAGATTTAAGATAAAGATGCCTTTCAATTCTAGTTTTTGTTCTCTTTGTATTGTAGCAGATATTTTAAAAATCTTTCAAGTGCAGTATTTAAAAATACGCCTTTTATGATTTAAAATATACCCTTAAAAATTCTACTCTTCACAGTTGATACTAATCACTGCAGCTAACTCACAACAATCTGTAACAGTTGCTAAAATCAAAGGCAATTGCGGATATATATTATTTTATGTATTTCAAATGTATTTTATAATGTATAGAAACAAAATGAGCAAGTATTGAGTAAGAATTTAATTTGTTGAATGAGTAAGAAAGATTATAAGTAATGAGTTTTATGACTTTATTTAATTAGACTGACATCAAACTTCAGCAAGTCTTGGGATGTAATGGAAATATTATAGCTAAAAATTCTTCAGACACATGGCATACATTTTATTCCAATAATTGATTAATTACAATATATTATTTTCTGTGGAGAAGTCTTACAGATGTCAGGTAGTATATGAAA
>NW_007731594.1:35547-36683 GCF_000696425.1 Galeopterus variegatus
GGAGGCATTGCACTTCTTAACTTCAAACTATATTACAAATCTGTAGTATCAAAAACAGCATGGTACTGGCATAAAAACAGACATGTGGACCAATGGAACAGACAAAGAACTCAGAAATCAACCCACATATTTAAAGCCAACTTCTCTTTGACAAAGACACCAAGAACATACATTGGGGAAAAGACTGCCTCTTCGATAAACAGTGCTGTGAAAACTGGAATATACATTTGTAGAAGAATGGAACCGTACCTTGCACCATATACCAATATCAACTCAAAATGGATTAGAGACCTAAATATAAAGCCTGAAACTTTAAAACTCATAGAAGAAAACATAGAGGAAATGCTCCAGAATTTAGGACTGGGCAATGACTTTATGAATAACATCCCAAAAGCACAGGCAACAAAAGAAAANATTAATTACAATATATTATTTTCTGTGGAGAAGTCTTACAGATGTCAGGTAGTATATGAAAAAACAAGGCATGAATATAAATATAAATGTACAATACACATACATACACCTTATATCTAGATATTCATATGTACACACACACATATTGTATATGTGTATAAACCTAGACACATTGATACATGTAATTATAGATATGCATATATAATATAGATGTATATGTGTACATACACAAAACATATATATATATATACATACACAAATAAATGCATACATATTAATCTATACACATATTTGTATACAAATGTATACAGATGCTCCTTGACTTACAACAAGGTTACTTCCAGATAAGCCCATTTTAAGTTGAAAATATCATAAATTGAAAATGTTTTTAGTACACCTAACCTACTGAACACCATAGCTCAACCTAGCCTTCCTTAAACATGCCAAGAACACCTCCATCAGCCTACAGCTGGACAAAATCATCTAACGCAAAGCCTACTTTATAATGAATTGTTGAATATTTAATGCAATTTATTGATATTGTATTGAATGCGTATCACTTTCACACCAGTATAAAGTCAAAAAATCATAAGTTGAACCATCATAAGTCAGGGATCTTCTGCATATATACATGTGTAGACAGACAGATAGACAGATAGATGATAGATAATACATGTTTCTACATTCCCATCCCATCCCATGAATTTTATATATATATATAT
>NW_007731594.1:38340-42218 GCF_000696425.1 Galeopterus variegatus
CAAATAATCCAATTAAAAAATGGGCAAAGGAGCTGAATAGACATTTCTCAAAGCAAGACATAAAAATAGCCAACAGGTATATGAAACAAAAGTTCAACATCACTAATCATCAGGTAAATGCAAATCAAAACCTCTTTGAAATATCACCTTACCCCAAAAAGACTGGCTATTATAAAAAATACAGAGAATAACAAATGCTGACAAGGATGTGGAAAGAGAGGAACCCTCCTGCACTGTTTGTGGGACTGTAAATCAGTACAGCCATTATGGAGAACAGCATGGAGGTTCCTTAAATAACTACAGATAGAACTTCCATATGATCCAGCAATCCCACTCCTGGGGATATGTCCAGAGGATTAGAAAACATTAGGCCAAAGGGATACCAGCACTCCATGTTTATTGCAGCTCTATTTATAATAGCAAGGCAATGGAACGAACCTAAACGTCCATCAGTGGATGACTGGATAAGGAGATTGTGGTATATATACACAATGGAATACTATTCAGCCATAAAAAAGAATGAAATTCTACAATTTGCAACAACATGGATGACCCTGGAGAAAATTATCCTTAGTGAAACAACCCAGGTACAGAAAGAGAATTATTGCATGTTCTCACTCATAACTGGGTGTCAAATCCATAAACAAATGAACAATAAAGAGAGACAGAGAGAAAGAAAGAAAAAATCAACAATCGCAGTAATATGTTGAACTTTTAGAAAACTAGAAGTGGAAAAGGGGAGGGGAGTAGCAGAGGGAGGGGGTCTAATGAAGAACTGGTCAATGGACACAAAGAATGATGGCGTATTGTAATGATGAATGAGCTAACTGTACTGATCTAACCACCACACGTTGTACACAATTATTGAAAATCAACGTTGTACCCCACATGTATGTATAGCAAAATAAATAAATTAATTAATTAATAAAAAATATAAGAAATAATTGCTGTAGACAAGATCCAACAAAGGATGATAAAATTAGTCAACAGATTTTTAATCAGAAATATAATATTTGAATAGTGTAAACATCTTCCCCAATATATTTGGAAATACAAATGGAAAAATGGAAATAGTCTTAAAGAATGTACTTGTAATTACTAATGGAAAAATAAGGCCTTCTCAGTAGAGATTCCTAGCAGACGTCACTTTAACTAAATAGTCAGAAACAATATCACCAGTAATACAAGTACAACATAAAGTACTTCCTGATATGGTTATATCGCCTCTGTTGTATCCTTCCTATTAATACATTTTTTCAACTTAATCGTGAACAAAGAATCATATAAAACAAAATGGAAGGACTTTCTACAAAATAGCTGATAAATACCTTCTAAAGATGACAACATCATAAAAAACAAACAAGCAAAGCAAAGACTGAGAAATTGTCACAGACTGTAGGAGGAAACTTGGTACCTCAGTGGAGAATATGGGTATAAGGTTCATTAAACTCTCTAGCATTTTTACAATTCTGTTTTTATATAAAGTTATCTCAAAATAAAATAGCTAAAAGGGTGACATAAATATAAGAATTGCATTCAAATAGTCTTTAAACAACTTAAATGTTTTATTTTTTAAACAAACATCTCAAAAGCCATATTTTGACAACAGAAGGTGAGGAAAAGGTTGAAATAGTTTATATTTTACTTCTGAGTATGAACTATCGTAATATTTCTTAGTATTATGTTAGACAGAGAAGAATACAAACTTTTTCTTGAATCAGAAGAAATTATTTATCTGAACTGTCATATTACTTTAAAGAAATTAATGTCTTTAGTAGCTATTATTTTTTTTATCTCTCCCCTCATGTATCCTTTGAAAATATACTCTGCACCCTTACTATAGGAGTGGACATGTAGCCAAGACAGGGTCAAAATAGTCACCCAATCTTTCTAGGTATAGTTAGACTAAGAAAACTGAAATGGTTGGATCTGAGGAATACCTCGTTTTTTCCTCTCAACTTTTTCGGCTCTAAGAATGTGAATCCAAATCACCATGTAGAAGAGTTCCTCAATCTCCTGGCCTTCCTGTCATGGATGTAAGTGTTTTCATATAAATAAAAGCATATTTTACATGCCAGGATGCAAATGAATGCTAGATACCGAACTATCTCTGCTGACCACTATTTTTTGTTGGGGGTGGTGGCAGAGTTGGCATGGGGTGGCTGTTATTGTAAACCAACATATTTCTCTTTTTTCCTTTTCTGTGTTAAAGTTAGTAACTCTAACACTGACTTGGATTTCTGTCATTTGCTACTCTGTCCTGATATTATATCTATACATAAATAACCAAAAAATCTGCTCTGACCAGGTCAACTAAATTATAGTTCTTTTGGAGATCTGAAATAAGTCAGTAGTCACATCCACTACCTATGAAAATGTTATCATAAGTCCATTTTTACTTAGAAACAGAGGTAATGGCACCAGAAAGCCAAAAAATAACCTAGGATGCTTTTTGAAACCCTTATGTTACCTAGTAACAATCCCAAATCTATACATCATGTACAACCAATAGAAAACCTCATAAACTGATAAGGCAGGATTGTCCCTCTCTCTCTCCTTTGATCCTTCCTCTTTCTTGTGATTTTAAAAGGCAAAACTCTTCTGGCCCTCTTTGGAACACATTTCTCAGGGCGACATGATTAGTGTCACCCTTGTTGCAATCATATTGGCTCAATAAATCCTTGCTGTATGTATTTGGCTTCAGTTTCTTTTTAGGTCAACAATATTAAGCTCAGTGCAGCCCAAAATACTTGTTCATAACAGTCCCATTTTTGCCCAATTTCCCAAGACGATAGTGCTCTTTTTACTGTGAAAAGTATCCTAATTGGATGGATAAATTAAGCAATTATGATCTTCATAGATTATATAAAATATAAAATTAACTAGAATTTTAAATCTTAAAATGATGAGGGTATTTACAAAAGTTATCACAGAACATATTTTAAAACTTGTGATTCTGGTGCAGTATCAAGCTTTGGACAATTATGGCATTCCAGATACTTAAAGTTGTTCCAAATCACTCTACTATGGTAACTTTCCAAGATCATTTTGGATATGCCAAGATGTTATGCACTGATTTAATTTCTAAAAATACAGGAGGAGGCCATATTTTCTAGCTGTGATATGGTTTCCAGTAACCTATGACTAGCCAGATCTTCAGGCTGTGATGCCATTTTCAAATACTTTTAGGCATGCCAAAACTTTATACTCTGATTTAATTTTCAAATAGTTAGGAATATGCCAGATTGTTGGACTATAAAGTCATTGCCAGAACTTCATTTCTTGGGAGAGAAAAAGCTCATATGAACAGATCACTTAACGTTTATCGTCTTGCACAATAATTTATAAACTTATCTTTTCTCCCCAAGGAACTCTTCATTATGTCTTTGTATCGATAATTATTCTAACAACATTTTACCAGTCTTAAAGCTCACAGTTTCAATAGCATGAGGGCATACTTACCTATGTTAATTATTAAGAAAAATTCAAACTCAAAAATACCAAAATTAATCTATCATTTTCCCACCTTTACCAAATTAGCTGTCTTGTGACTTTCTTATGTAAATTCACAGCAATACAATGCCACCAACTCCCTAGTTTGAAATATTACCTGCTACTCCTCCTTGTAACTTTTCCACATTGAAGAATTTGGCAAATTTCTTAGATGCTACTGTCACATTAACCATAGCCTCAATGCCTGGACTTATCTTCCCAATATGACTGTTTATAAATAAGATTTGCACCAATCCTGTGGCATTTCGCAGTAGATTCTCAAGTGGCTTATGAATTTAGGTCAGTTTGTCCAAAAAATCTATAGTTATCACCAAGATACAGACCACTTTCCCTTCATTAGGAATTTCGTGGGGCCAAATTGGATT
>NW_007731594.1:42950-45909 GCF_000696425.1 Galeopterus variegatus
GTTATCACCAAGATACAGACCACTTTCCCTTCATTAGGAATTTCGTGGGGCCAAATTGGATTGCTCATTGACAAAAGATGCAAAGTATGATGCAAATGATGATAATGATCATGATGATGATGTTTATTAGCTAACATTAATTGAGTGCTTCTTACCTGTTTGCTATACTTTCAGTAGCATTATGCCCATGTATAAATCACAAATATAATAGCCATCTGGAAATTAAAAAGTTATTAAAAATTTTAAAAAATCCATTATAATGGCTGACACAAATATAAGTTATAGTAAATTTTATATAAATATAAATGATTAATTCATGAATAAAATCAATATTATATAGAACTCTTTATATCGTAATAATTAAGGAAGAACAAGAAAAAATTCTCAATGGAAAAAAAACCCTGAGAAATAAAGTAATAAATATCAAGAACATCATAAAAGGCCATATTCTGTTTTATTTCATTAAGAATAAATCTATTTTGATGAACTTGTATTGATTTTCACTTTTAGTATTTCAACTCCTGTTCTATCACTCTCAATACTCTCATCTGAGCTCTTTGATTTATTTCTGTTTTATTTGTTACCTTTTGAGCAGAATGTTTAGTTCATTCATGTTATTTCTTTGAGTTAGATATCAAAGCATTTGTTACTAAAATTTATTTTTTCTTAATATCACTTTATCCAAATTCCAAAAAATATATAAATTAATGTGTATTGTTTTCTATATTTAAATAAGATATGATTGCAGCTTGGAGCTCCAATGTAATGTAATAATTAAAATGGAGATCATATTAAACTAATTATCTTAAAACAAAATTTCAACTGTTTGGGCTCTTGTGCAGATTAATGTATTTTATTTAAATTGTGTATCTCTTCTTTAAACAAATTAAAATAAACCTGGCTCATAGTTCTTAAACTATTTTGAAAAATCTCTGTTCATGTTTCTATATATTTTTTATCTATTAACATTTAATTGTAGGAAAGTAATCTAAGACCAGTCAAAATTTAGTATTATTGTGGTGTGAATAGTTTTGTCCCCTCAAAGTTCATATGTTGAAATCCCTACCCACAAGATATGTATTAGGAGATGGGGCATTTGCATAGTTTTTAAAAGTTGGGGCATCTGGGATTAGTGCCTTTTTGAAATAAACCCCAGAAAGCTAGTTCATCACTTCCATCATGTGAGGATATGTGAAAAAGGCACCATCTAAGAGCCAGAAAACAGAAACTGAATCTGCCTTAGTCTTGGACTTCCCAGCCTCTAAAAATGTGAGAAATAAATTTCTGTTTACAAGCTACCCAGTTTATTGTATTTTAGTGTAGAAGCCTGGGTGAAGTAAGAGAAGCTTACTAAATTTACTACAAGACCTCTATAGTAAACTTTTCATTCTTACATTTGATGACTTTCTTTTTTATTAGTTTTAAGATAAATATCTCACTACAACATATTTTTTTCCTTTCATTTTATGTTCTGACTCAACTCAGAAAAAGAGGATTTTGTTTGACTTATTTTTCTTTTGTTTCCATTATACCTAGGTTATTGCATGTATAATATTTGTTTGGCTCCAGGATAAAAGAAAAATAATTACCTGTGAATAAAATTGCATTTTTTTCCCTCTATTATCTTTATTTTAAATTATTTTGAACATCCATCCCTTTGCTCTTTCCTTGTTTANTATCTCACTACAACATATTTTTTTCCTTTCATTTTATGTTCTGACTCAACTCAGAAAAAGACGATTTTTGTTTGACTTATTTTTCTTTTGTTTCCATTATACCTAGGTTATTGCATGTATAATATTTGTTTGGCTCCATGATAAAAGAAAAATAATTACCTGTGAATAAAATTGCATTTTTTTTCCTCTATTATCTTTATTTTAAATTATTTTGAACATCCATCCCTTTGCTCTTTCCTTGTTTATCTTGGGAAATTTTCTTGAAACTCCTCCACACAATACTGCTTTGATTTTTTTGGTCTTTCATTGATGTTCTTTTAAATTTTAACTGTACTTACTTCCCTCACTAAAATGTTAACCCTTTATAATCTTCCCATGTATTTCTCGGTTTTATTTACCAAAGCATACTTTAGACTATACCTTTATCAATTCAATCTGCTATTTTATCATCTTGATGTTTAGTTTTTAGTCCTATGTTTTTTCAACTGTCCCAAGTTCACAATAGAACTTATTTAAAAAATAAATAAATAAATAAATGTTTGGGCTTTTTCCTGTGTTAATAAATATTTTTCAAATAACAGCTCCATTTTACCACAAGTTTAATGATTATCATATTGAAGAGTATTTTCAAAGTTCTATCTTTTTTAAAAAATTGTTCTTGCCATGTAGAAAGAAGAATTCTATTTGGGCCTTTGTGGCCTTAAGAATCTATAAAAGGTTACTTCAAAAAATTCATGGGAAATTTTGTATTATTTTCCAATTTAATTTTTCTATGAATTTTTTGAAGTATCCTCATACAGATCTTTTTAAAAAAGTTAAACTGACTGGCCTGTAAGCACAAATATATTACCATTATTATCATCTGTCAACTAGAAGGCATTTATAGATGGAGTGGGTAATTTTGAGAGGAAGTGCTTCTTTAATTTTTTTTTTTTTCCTTGTGCTATTTTTAAGGTGCCACATTGGCAACTTTTATTTTTTCTATCTAACTTTGAGTCTGGCTTCTGTTCATGGTACATGGTGAGGCTGTGTGTTTCTGCCAGCTCTGCCGAGAGAATAGAATTGTGCTCTTTATTTATTTTTTTTGTTTGGTTGTAGTTCCTAAGTGAACCAGGCCCAGTCTTACTGTCTCTGTTTTTCATGCACTAGTCTGAGACAACTAACAAGTATATAAGTGGTAAGTCCCTAGAAGCTTCATCTTTGGGAAATGACTTCATTACTTGGATTGCCCAATAAGATTCAGAGTTTGGACAACTGTTTTTACCTTCAGAAGTGGCCTCTTC
>NW_007731594.1:46265-47187 GCF_000696425.1 Galeopterus variegatus
GGATTGCCCAATAAGATTCAGAGTTTGGACAACTGTTTTTACCTTCAGAAGTGGCCTCTTCGTAATCTTCGGCAACACTTCTTTTTCCTAGAAAAGAGAGGCTTAAGTGAATTTTCTGAGACTGTCTAAAATCTGGATTAACCCAAACTACATCTTTCAGATTTTCCTTGAAGCTTCTGGTCTCTTGATTATTCCCTTCCTTGTGGGTTTTTGTTTGTTTGTTTGATTTGTTTTTGTTTTTGTTTTAAATTGTATTACATAGGGTGTTTCCATTTTTAAGATACTTAGTTCACGATGCTGTAAAAATGTATTATAGATTTAGTGGCTTATAAACAACAGAAAAATTTTTTACTCACAGTTCTAGAGGCTAAAAATCTGAGATCAGGGTGTCAGCATGGTCAGGGTCTGGTGAGAGCTTCTTCTGGGTTGCAGAATGTCATCTCATTGTGTCCTCACATGGTAGAAAGAGGGAAAGAAAGCTGTTTGGGGTTTCTTTCATAAGGGCACTAATGTTATTCAAGACGGCTCCATCCTCACTACCTAATTACCTGCCAAAGAACCTACCTCTTAATATCATCATATTGGGAATTAAGGTTTCCACATATGAATTCTGGGGAACATATTCAGTGCATTGCAGATAGCTAATGGTGTTATATTTCCTTGTTACCTTCATGCCTTTTTAAGTGACTATCAACATTTCATTATCAAGGGTGTACTCTCTTGGTCCTTACTAAGTGCTAAAATGATTCTAACCTTGGGCACAGCTGAATGTGCTAATCATGGCCATCTGACTTAAGAGGAGACAGTCGGATCATTTTTCTCAGAAATTTCAAAAATTAAATTTAGATATTTCTGTCGACCTAGAAAAAGAATCTGAGGCACTGAGAAAGTATCAGAGAATTTATTTGGGCCAAATATATAT
>NW_007731594.1:47326-52554 GCF_000696425.1 Galeopterus variegatus
TGAAGGGCCAGCAGAGCTTTAGCATGTTCTGTAAGTACAGAAAAGTGAATAACAAAGGGAACAAAGGGCCGGCCCGGTGGCGCACTGGAGAGTGTGCCGCAGCGGCGCTCCCGTCGAGGGTTCGGATCCCATGTGGAGACCGGTTCCCGCTCACTGGCTGAGCGCGGTGTGGGCGCAACACTGAGGGTTGAGATTCCGTTGCCAGTCCCCGGTACGGGCGCGACACTGAGGGTTGCGATCCCGTTACCGGTCAGTAAAAAAGACAAAAATGAAAAAACAAAAAAAAAACAAAGGGAAGAAAAAGGGACAGCCCCTAAACAGCACAATAGGGTTTCTACTGATTGCATAGCACTACATACAGTAGTGATTACTCCTTGACTACATCCCTTGTACATGTGTAAGTAAGGTTCCAAGATTTAATTTCAGCATTCCTAAGTTAATATGTAGCCTTTTCAGGTGTTCACAATAGGGTTTCTACTTTTTGCATAGCACTACATACAGTAGTGATTACTCCTTGACTACATCCCTTGTACATGTGCAAGTAAGGTTCCAAGATTTAATTTCAGCATTCCTAAGTTAATATGTAGCCTTTTCAGGTGTTAGTACATCTGGTTTTAGGTTAGAAAATAGTCTTGTGTTAATAGTTCCAGAATGTGGGGACCTGACTAATGCTCCATTCCAGACCCCACCCTCTGCCCCCCTGCCCCAAGGCTTTTAGGAATTTAGTTTCACCACAGTCAGAGCAGATTTCTGTTTTATCACTTTAAATAGTTCTCTGAGGCCCTGAATTTCTAAGATGATGTAAATTTGGGATTGAGGGCTGCATTTGAGTAAAGGAAGTTTGTCCTATGAGCCCTGATAATTGATACATTTTGGTCAGCATAGAGAAAGAAGAAAAAAGCTAACACCTAGAAAGCAGAAGCAATGAGAAACCTTGGTTTTGAACTTTCTATTCTGGTTACAATTCTGTTGGAGACTTAAATTTTTTCCTGCCATTGAGACCTGTGAGATATTCTATACCTGTAAAATATGTGGATTGTGTAGATGAAACCAACTGATCATTGTTAAAAGCATGTAAGACCAACCTGTACTAGAGAACTGATATCTGAGCTGAAGTAACTAGGTAAAGTACATACATTATGGAGCCCCTAATTTACACTAGAAGTTGTATCAGTGGAAAGAGAAGAAATGGGAAACTATTAGAATATTGTGAGGAAAACAGAGTAGTTTAGTCGGGCCTCCTTGCCTCAGGTCCAGCTGGTGTGGTGCAGCACATCCTTTGTAAACAAGTTGTGTGGGAGTAGAATTAGTGTGCATGCATGACCTTTCAGCTTCCTGCTATTTTTGGTGTGTTCTTCAATGTATGAGGCAGCACTCTGAACTGCTGGTGGGCAGAGCTCGTGTCTAAAAATACAACATGCTCACTTTGTCAGCAGCTGCTCAGTTTTCTCCTTGGACTATCAAGCTTGTAGACCTGCCTGTGAAAGGTTTGTGAGCAGTTTCAGGGGTAAGTGAGCTCCAGCCCTAGGTCTACAAACATAATGTGTAAAAACACTCCAGGGATTTCTAATGGATTTATTTTGGAGGTGAACACATAAATGAAATTAAGAAGTACTGCTAATGTTTAGGTCAAAAAATTGGGTTGTTGATGGTGCCACTTACTATGGTATAGTTTATGAAGGAAACTAGATTATGATGATGCTAGATAATTATTTTTGTATGTTTAGTTTTACATGCTTATTAGATATCCAACATCTCTGGCAGACAGACAGGAACATGGGTCCAGAGAGGTTAATAACAGAAATATTAATGTGAGAAGAATCAGCATATGGAGAGAACGTAGAGCTTTTAGAGCAAATGAGATATCATAGGGATAAAATGCATATGAAGAAACGAAGTAGAAGTTCTGTGACCAAGCCCTCCAGTAAGAGCTAATAATGGATATTAACATAGTGTTGTAATTTATGTAAGAGAAAAAAATTAGAAAACTGTGGTGTCATGGTAGCCAAATCACTACATTGTTTTAAGAGAGAAGTCATGGTTACCTATGACAAATGTCTGAAGATATAATTCCTTAAAGGTAACAATAGAGAAGTTATTTATTTGGCAATAGGAAGATGGTTAGGGAGCTCTATATCGACATTTAAGTGTAACTGGTAGAATTCTCTTCCAGGTTGGAATGAGTTGGGAAGAAAATTTTTGCTTTAAAAGAAATCAGAGAAATGGCTAAATAACTGGAATAAAAGCAGGAGCCACTGAAGACTTTTGAAATTAGATGCTTGACCATGTTTGTGTAATAGTAATGTAAAGGTGGGAAACCTTTCACACAGTCATGTATACACTACGTAACTAACTTTGTTTTCCCTTTATAGCTCACCCTTAGTGAATAACTAAGATTGTATGAAAATCAGACATTTTGTCTCCTCCAGTACATCTCTTAAAACATCCACTCTCACAAAGAAGGAAGCAGCTGTCCATCACACTTGAAGACATCCTGCATTCTGTATACATCTCTCAAAGCATCTTGTCTCATCTGATACATCGCTCAATCACCCTGTTTCACCTGATACATTTACCTATATAAACCCCAACCCTCAATTGACCAGGGGGGCAGTGGGGACATTACCTTCTGTCTCCCAGTCAATGTCTTCTGAAATAAAAAGCCTTTCCTTTAAATTCTGTCTGGAGAGTGTGATTGATGATCCTATGGCAGCAAGCACTCAGACCCATATGGGTCAGGGACTCTCCTGACTATGTCAGTCTCTCACATTTTGGTTGATAATACAGGACTCATTCATTATCAAATTTGTGATGTCCAACATGGGTCTGAGCTGCTCGCAGCTTGGGTGGCCTCTAGGGAATGGAATTTTCTGCCTCATTGTCCAAGCAGCTGCTTGGCCCTTTTTAGGCAGAGGATATGGTCAGAAATTCCCAGCTCCCCAGATGTCCCTGGCTACTTGCACTTGGAAAACTGAAACTCACCTGTAAAGGAAAGCATTGGATTTTCTGGTTTGTGCAGGTGAGTCCTTATGGTATCCCAACTTGGGCAGTTGTATAGTTTTTGGAGAACCCCGTTTGCAGTATTTTGCCCACAGTGTTATAAGGACTCACCAGAAGTTCATTTGACAGAACTATTTGTAAGTGTTTTCTTTGTTGTGAATAGTACTTTGCTAAGTGTACTATTTGTTATAATTTGGGCAGTTGTATAGTTTTTGGAGAACCCCGTTTGCAGTATTTTGCCCACAGTGTTATAAGGACTCACCAGAAGTTCATTTGACAGGACTATTTGTAAGTGTTTTCTTTGTTGTGAATAGTACTTTGCTAAGTGTACTATTTGTTATAAATAGTAATTTGGTAATTGTGTTATTTTTTGTGAATAGTATATTGGCAAGTGTGTTGTTTGTGCAAGTTGATATGAGAAATTAACCATCTATCCCAGTTATTAGACCTGTAGGATGTATATTACAAAATCGGGCTGAGTATAGCTATGAGCCTATGAAAAAGACACATATGACTTTTTTTTAACAATGTACAGGAGATTTTTTTTTTAACAATGTATGGGAGATTTTTTTTTAACAATTTACACTGGGAGATCAGGAGAAGTGGCCTGTAAATGGAAGTTTAAATTATAATACAATTCTACAGTTGGATCTATTTTATAAAAAAATATCTGTAATTGCTTAAGGAAACTCCATACCATTTTCCATAAAGGCTGACCATTTTTCAGTTCCACCAATAGTGTAGGAGGATTCCTTTTTCTCCACAACCTCACCAGTGTTTATCATTTTCAGTCTTTTGGATATTAGCCTTCCTAACTGGAGTGAGATTATATCTCAATATGGTTTTGATTTGCATTTCCTGAATGCTGAGTGATTTTGACCATTTTTTCCTGTGTATCTTGGCCACTTGTATATCTTCCTTTGAGAAATGCCTACTCAGCTCATTTTCCCATTTTTTAATTGGGTTATTTGGTTTTTTGCTGTAAAGTTGAGTTCCTTGTATATTTTGGATTGTAACATAAAAGATACTCAATTTGCTGGGAGGCTGCTTCTACAGTGGGGTTATACCCTTAAGACAAATGCTCATAGGTGGATTAAGTGAAGATGGACATCCAGACAGAGTGATGTGGGCATACAGTCCCTTTCCTACCTCTGACCTTTATGATTGGGAACAAAATAACCCCACTTATTAGAAGGATACTACTAAAATGACTGAACTCTTTCAGCCTATTTTTAGCACCCACCACCTACTTGGGCAGACATACAGAATCATTTCACTGTTTTATTGACATCAGATGAATGCCAATTAGTATTGGAGAAAGCCAGGGAAGAAGCCAAGTGACTACATGCTGAGTACCCCAATGACCTGGTAAGACCAAGCATTGAGGAAGTTGTCCCCTATCACAATCCTGAATGGATCACAATCCTGAATGGGACTCCAACATTGGTGATGAAGATAGGATCCAACATTTTTGGACATGTGTACTAGCAGGACTGTGGAAAGGGATACCCAATTCAAAAGTCTGAACAAAGTACATAAGTTAAGGAAGGAGCCTAATGAATATCAGTCTGCNTAATTGGATCTATTTTGTCATAATCAGAGTAAATGTGATTACAGTCTATATGTCCAATCATTCATGTTGTTGTTTCAAAGTGAAACAGATCAGGATGATTGCAAATTGTTTATGCAAAGGTTGGAGGAGTTCTGAAATAAGAAAAAAATAAATAAAACAATTTTGCTTCTACAGCCAGATCCTTTAGATGAATGGCCCTTTCTCCACCTCTGGTGGAGTGAGCAGCTGAGAGAGGGACTCCCCCATCATCCATCCCTATTACTCCCTCAGCTCCTCATTCTTTACTTGTCCAAGCTTATTTGCCTGATCCAGTTCCTGGGCACATTCTCAGCTTGTTCTCCATATTGATTCCAGTGCCCGCTGGGGACCCACAAAAAGCAGGTACACAACCACCAACTAATAAGCCAGGGACTACTAACCCTACTTGACCCACATTATAATGTTTAGAGACTCAGTGTTTCAACTCCAGCTTACACCCATTCCCAGATCTACTTAAAGGAAAAGAACCTGGCCTGGCTGAAAACATGATCTCACCCTCTTGTAACATAAAAGATACTCAATTTGCTGGGAGGCTGCTTCTACAGTGGGGTTATACCCTTAAGACAAATGCTCATAGGTGGATTAAGTGAAGATGGACATCCAGACAGAGTGATGT
>NW_007731594.1:53241-55228 GCF_000696425.1 Galeopterus variegatus
CTACCTCTGACCTTTATGATTGGGAACAAAATAACCCCACTTATTGGAAGGATACTACTAAAATGACTGAACTCTTTCAGCCTATTTTTAGCACCCACCACCTACTTGGGCAGACATACAGAATCATTTCACTGTTTTATTGACATCAGATGAATGCCAATTAGTATTGGAGAAAGCCAGGGAAGAAGCCAAGTGACTACATGCTGAGTACCCCAATGACCTGGTAAGACCAAGCATTGAGGAAGTTGTCCCCTGTCACAATCCTGAATGGGACTCCATCATTGGTGATGAAGATAGGATCCAACATTTTTGGACATGTGTACTAGCAGGACTGTGGAAAGGGATACCCAATTCAAAAGTCTGAACAAAGTACATAAGTTAAGGAAGGAGCCTAATGAATATCAGTCTGCCTTTCTGGAATGGATTCTAAAGGCTTACTGTAAATACACAAATGTGAACCCAAATAATCTAGAAAATATGCAATTGGTTAATATGACCTTTATTGGACAAAGTTTGCCTGATATCCAACAAAAACTGCAAAAATTAGGAGGGTTCTTGACTTTGTCAGTGTCCCACATAGTGGACGTAGCCTAAACGGATTTTCTCAGTTGGGATCAGTTAAAGGATCAACAGAAGGATATGAGACAGGCCAGACACAGAGTGTTGGCCCTAACTCAAAATCAAAAACAGGAAGAAACCCACAAAATAGAAAGCCTCCTCAGAAGGGGCCCACATCTAAGCCTCCTTTAGGTAAGACTCAGTGTGCCTATTGTGAGGTCGAAGGCCACTGGTGTTAAGATTGCCCAAAGTTAAGAAGGAAAAACAAAAATGAAAATGTGCTCCACATGGCCAGCTTAGATGGAGGAGACACTGGAAGAGGGGGTCAAGAAGGTCTTTTACAGGCAGGAGAAGAACTACCTGTGAAAACCCTCTCCCACCAAGAACCTAGGACAACTTTAGATGGGGTAGGAAAAATGACTGATTTACTTACTGACACTGGAGCTAACTATTCTTTTCTTTCTTTCTTTCTTTATTATTATTTTTTGGATGAACAATTCTTAGTTTAATTAATTAATTTATTTATCTTAATTTATCAATGTACAATGTAGATGATTTTCACGTCCCTTTACCAATTCCTCTATCCCCTCTCCCTCTCCCCACTCCCACCCATCAACATCATATCTGTTCACTTGTCTTAACAACTTCCAGGAATTGTTAGGATCGTTGTGTCTTCTTCCCCACCCCACCTCCCCATTTGTTTGTATATGTATTTATTTATTTATCTGCTTATTTGTTTGTTTGTTTGTTTATTTTTAGCTCCCACAAATAAGTGAGAACACATGGTATTTTTCTTTCTGTGCCTGACTTATTTCACTTAATATAATTTTTTCTAAGTCCACCCATGTTGCTGCAAGTGGTAGTATTTCATTCTTTTTTACAGAGAATAGTATTCCATCATGTAGATATACTATAATTTCCTTATCCACTCATCTGATGATGGATATTTGCACTGGTCCCAACTCTTTTCTATTGTAAATAATGCTGAAATAAACACTGGAGTACAGGTATTCCTTCAACATGATGATTTCCATTCCTCTAGGTATATTCCCAGCAGTGGAATAGTTGGGTCATATGGTAGATCTATCTGTAATTGCTTAAGGAAACTCCATACCATTTTCCATAAAGGCTGACCATTTTTCAGTTCCACCAATAGTGTAGGAGGATTCCTTTTTCTCCACAACCTCACCAGTGTTTATCATTTTCAGTCTTTTGGATATTAGCCTTCCTAACTGGAGTGAGATTATATCTCAATATGGTTTTGATTTGCATTTCCTGAATGCTGAGTGATTTTGACCATTTTTTCCTGTGTATCTTGGCCACTTGTATATCTTCCTTTGAGAAATGCCTACTCAGCTCATTTTCCCATTTTTTAATTGGGTTATTTGGTTTTTTTGCTGTAAAGTTGAGTTCCTTGTATATTTTGGAT
>NW_007731594.1:55904-66145 GCF_000696425.1 Galeopterus variegatus
TTTTATGCCAGTACCATGATGTTTGGTTATTATAGCTTTATAGTATAGTTTAAAGTCACATAGTGTTATGCCTCCAGCTTTATTTATTTATTTGCTTATTTTGCTTAGAATTTATTTGGCTATTCATGGTCTTTTGCTATTCCATATAAATGTCTGGATAGTTTTTTTCCCCTTTTCAGAGAAAAAATGTCATTGGAATTTTGATGGGGATTGCATTGAACATGTAGAGCACTTTTGGTAGTATGGACATCATCACAATTTTAATTCTTCCAATCCAAGAGCATGGGATATCTTTCCATCTTCTTGTGTCCTCTTTAATTTCTCTCAACAGTGGTTTATAGTTCTCTTCACAGAGATTTTTCACATCCTTGGTTAACTTTATTCCTAAGTATTTTATTTTTTTGGTGGCTATTGTAAATGGGCTAGCTTTCTTGATTTCTTTTTCTGCATGTTCACTGCTGGAGTACAAAAATGCTACTGATTTTGTGTGTTGATTTTGTATCTTGCAAACTGTGCTGAAATCATTATCAACTCTAAGAGTTTTTTGTTTGTGTGTTTGTTTGTTTGATATATGGGATCATATCATCTTCAAACAGGGACACTTTGACTTTATGTTTTCCAATCTTGAAGCCCTTTATTCCCTTCTCTACTCTGATTGCTCTGGCTAGTACTTCCAACACTAAATTGAATAGGAGTGGTAAGAGTGGGCAGCCTTGTCTAGTTCCTGTTTTTAATATTACTGTTCAGGATGATATTGGCAGTGGGATTATCATATATGGCTCTAATTATATTGAGATACTTTCTTCTATACCTAACTTGTAGAAAATCATGAACAAATGATTTTGAATCATTTGTTGATTCAAATGAACAAATTCAGCATTCATGAACAAATGTTGAATTTTATCAAAAGCTTTTTCAGCATCTATAGAGATGATCATATGGTCTTTGTCTTTGATATTATTGATGTGGTGTGTCACATTTATTGATTTGAGTATGTTGAACCAACCTTGCATCCCTGGGATGAATCCAACTTGATCATAGTGCATAATTTTGTGTATGTGTTGCTGTATTCTGTTAGCTAGTATTTTCTTGAGGATTTTTGCATCTATATCTATCATCAAAGTTAGGCAAATTAACCTCAAAACTTCCATCAGTAACAAGGGTATCTTGAAAGCCAACTCAGCACCATTACTTACAGCCCCTGCAATGCGAGATTGGCTCAAATATATTGATCCATAGCTTTTGTATATGCCTGAATGCCCAATTCCTTTAATGGGATGAGACATTAACCAGATTCCAAGCACAAATTACCTTAGGGAAAAATCAGCTTTATATCTGTGTTCCAAAAGAGCAAGTATGGATATTACAGGCTGCCTTGGTTTAAACAAGACTGGACCTAGTAATCTCAGAAGCTGTAAAGGACCCAGTAGATGCTTGAGCTTGGCCCTTGGGACCCCTGGGAAAGTAGACACCACCCTAGTGGTAATAAAAACCAAGACTGGGCACAAGAAACCAAGAATTAGACAGTACTCCCTGAAACTACACACTCAACTAAGCATTCAGACATTGGTTGCAAAAGTTTTGCAACTTGGTCTGCTGAGACCTTGTTGGTCCCCTTATAAAACTCACAGTATTAAAACCAGGAACCCAAGAACACCACTTTTTTCAGTACTTGAGGTCTATCAATCACACTATGGGAGTTATCTATCTGGTGGTAGCCAACTCATGCAGTTTACTGACTACTTTGACTTGAATCTTTGTGCACTTTTCTGTTTTGGACTTAAACTATGCCTTCTTTAGTATCCCACTGACCACTGAATCCCAGAACTCTTTGCATTTGAATGGGAGGATACCGAAACTAAGATTAAACAAGAATATTGTTGGACTGTGTTGCCCCAAGGATTTAAAAATTCTCCCATAATATTTGGGGAAATATTGGCCTGAGATTTTTGGTTACTGCCTTTGCTAAATGTGAAAATTCTATAATATGTGGATGATATTTTGATAGCCAGCTTAGAAGTAAAAGCATTTCTCCAACATTGTTGTCAAGAATCAAAGTATTTGACTAAAAAGGATATAAATTCTCTGATAAGAAGGTTTATATTACCCAAGTAAGTGTAAGTATTTGGGATTTGAAATCTCCAGGGGCAAAGAAATCTATTGCCCAATAGATGGGAAGCCATTTCCTGACTTGTAGTCCCTAAAGCCCGTGAACAGTTGCATGGGTGTTTTGGAAAGACTAGCTTTTATCACATCTGGACTCCAGGCTTTGGGCTCTGTAGTGGATTGAATGTCTACCACCTTCCCCTACTCTCTGCCCCCAAATTCATGAAGCTTAATCTCCACTGTAACTGTTGAGGGTGGGAAATCTTATGAGAATTGAAATGTTGGGCCTTGAAGAGGTGATTACTTTGATGGTTTAATGGTGGTCATGAACATGGTTCTAAGGGCTTTAAAAGGAGAGGGCATGAAGAAATAGCACTCTCTCTCTCTCTCCTTTTGCTCTGCCATTTTCTGCCACGTGAGACCCCTGTGTTGCAGTAAAGCCACCACCGAAAATGATCCTCACTAGATGTGTTCCCTGGACTTTGGACTTTCCAGCCTCCAAAACTGTAGCAATAAATTTCATTTTCTTGCAAATTACCTAATTCCAGATATTTTGTTTTAAGCAACAGAAATGGACTAATACAGTACCATGGCCAAACCCCTGTATGAGGCCTTAAAAAATGAAGAAAAAGAAACTCATGTAGACTGGCAAATGCCAAAAATCCTTTTTGACTATTAAGGAAAGAATGTTGACTTCCCCTGCTCTGGACCTCCCAGATTTCTGGAAGCCTTTTGACCTCTTTGTACAAGAGAGGCAAGGGATCAAGTTAAACATTTTGACTCAGAATTTGGGAAGCCAAAAGTGACCAGTGGTGTATTTTTCAGAACAATTACAACCTGTGACAAAAGGATGGCACACATGTTTGCAGTCAGTGAACACAACTTGTAACACACTCCAAGAAGTTGAAAAGTTTACCCTGGGTCAGCCCATTACAGTACACACCATCCGCTATGTTCTTCCCTTCTTAGAATAGAAGCAGGGATACTGGCTGACAATGGGAAAGCTCAGCAAATATGAAGCCATCCTGCCAAACAATCCTAATGTCACCTGAATGGCTCTGTCTTTTCTGAGTCCTGCCACTCTTCTACCTGCCTCTCTAGACCCTTTACACATCATGATTATGTTCAAATAATTGACCAAGTATTCTCTGGCCAACCTGATTTGACTGACCAACCTTTTGAGGCACTTGATGTGGAATTGTATATCGATGGCAGCAGCTTTATGGAGCAAAGGAAGTGTGGAGCTTGACATGCCATGGTTACACTTTAACAGGTAAGAGAAGCCTGGGCCTTTCCTTCTGGTACCTCAGCCCCAAAAGCTGAACTAATTGCTTTGACTCGAGCTCTAACCTGGCTAAAGGAATCAAAGTAAATATTTATACTGATTCTAAATATGTTTTTATGATCGCTTATGTTCATGAGGCTATCTGGAAGGAGAGAGGTCTTTTGACCGCCAGGAACAGATATTAGACCTGTTCCAAGCAGTTTTGCCACCTAGGGAAGTAGCAATCATCCATTGTAGAGGTCATCAGAAGATTGATAGTGAGGTAACCTGAGGTAACAGTAAAGCAATGAAGCCACTAAACAGGCTGCAAAGCAGGCCCCTCTACAGCTAGCACTGATTCCTCAAAATTCCTCTACATTTGATTTGAAAACCAATATATATATACTACTGTGGATCTCGAGAGAGGTGCTGAATGGGGTTTCAGGCTGGACTCTGACAGTGGGTGGATGATGGTTTCCACAAAATGAGTACTTTTACTGGCTCCTTCTATGATACCTATCCTAAACCAAATACACCAGAGGACTCACTACGGATGTGATGAGACTCTGGAATGGATAAAACCCTAATTTATAGGACCAAATTTGCAAAGGACAATTCCTTCCTGTTTCTAGCTCCCTGATTTGTGCCCATAATAACCCCTGGGGACCCAATGGTGGCTCCACAATTCCAACAGCAAGAGTACAGTGGTGGGGCACTTACCCAGGTGGAAATTGGCAAATGGGCTTCACACAGATGCCCAAGACTCCAGGAAACCTTCATTATATGCTTGTTTTAGTAGATACACTGCGTGGGTAGATGCTTTACCCACTCAAACAGAAAAGGCCCCAAAAGTGATTAAAGTACTTTTGCAGGAGATTATTCACATTTTGGGTAACTGCAAACATTGCAGAGTGAACATGGAACAGCATTCATTTCCAAAATTACCCAAGAAGTAGCCAGACTGCTAAATATAAATTGGAAAATAAATACTCCTTGGAGGCCCCAGTCCATAGGGAGAACCAAACAGATGAATCAGACCCTAAAAAGGGTCCTGGCCAACCTTTGAAAGGAAAGAAATCTAACCTGGTTTCAAGTATTACCTATGACTCTTCTAAGCATATGGGTGGCCCCTAGGAGCAAGATATGTTTAAGTGCTTATGATATTCTGTATGGGACACCATTTATTTGTTGGGCACAGGGACCTATCAACCATTCCTCCCCAAAAGGAGCATTACTTATAGAACAGAATATATAACAAATTGGAGTTACTTTAACTATGTTACATGAGTTGCTTCTAACAGGTGCCCCTACCTGTCAGATGTCCCTCTACATGCTATAAAACCTAGTAACCAAGTCCTGCTCAAGATCTGAAAAGAAAAACACTAATTCACAGCTGCAACCAAGATGAGTCAGACCTTATGATGTGTTACTTGTCACCCATTTAACAGTAAAGCTGAAGGGAATCAAAACTTGGGTACATCATACCTGAGTTAAGAGATAAAATCCAGGTGGCTGGGAAGTCCATTCCATTACAGATACAAAGTTGAAATGTACACCAAAATGATTAATATTGTTGTATTTGTTTTTCTGCATATTAGCTAGGCCTGGAAAGAGAATTCTTCGGTATGAATCACTGAGACCCTGGCTACATCTGGTAATCTCTACCACTGTTGGATATGTTATCTAAAACCACAGTTGGTTCAGGACCTTCTATGTTTGTTTGTAGCCAGGAAACATAGCCCTGGGCTTATTAGTACATAACAAGCTGGGGGATCCAGGGCAATGTTATTGGGATATACAGTAATCCTTGAAGAAATTCATTTGCAGGCTCAGAAATTCTTCATGGGGATTCCTGAGAATTTCACAATGTGGTCCAGCATAAAGTAGCTAGACAAGACTTCAGGGACGCAATTCCTTCCCCAAGATCATGTAAATTACTAACGGGAGGGGGAAATTTGTAAATTTACCACCCCCCCCCCAACACACACGTATACACTACAGAACTAACTTTGTTTTCCCTTTATAACTTTCATTTAATGATTAACAAAGATTGTATCAAAAGCAGACATCCTGTCTCATCCAATACATGTCTCAAAGCATCCTGTCTAGCAAAGCAGGAAGCAGCTGTCTATCACACATGAAGACATCCTGCAGCCTGTATACATCTCTCAAAGCATCCTGTCTCATGTGACACATCTCACAAAGCATTCTGTTTTGCCCGGTACACTTACCTGTATAAACTCCAGCCATTAGCCGATCAGGGAGGCAGTTGGGACTTTACCCTTTGTATCCCAGCATATGTTTTCTGAAATAAGAAGCCTTCCCTTTAAGTTCGGTCTGGTGAGTGTGACTGGTGATCCCATAGTGACAAGCACTCAGACCCACACAGGTCAGAGATTCTCCTATGTTGGCCTTTCACATTTTGGCTGACAGTAAAGAGGAATCCTACAAGACTTGTTCGTTACCAGTAATGTATTTTCACCGAAGGTAGTGATCAATAGAGAAAAATTATATGTGTTGCTGCCAGAGAGATAATAGATAACAGCCAAAGTAAATTCCATGAGAATGATGAAGTATGTAATATTCAGACCAGAATTATTGATTTGGAAAATATCAGGACCATTATATAGAGAAATGTGGAGAATATGACTACAGATATAGGTAGGTTGGTAGAAAATTGACTGAAGATAAGTGACTGAAAACTTTCAGTATTAAGTAGCTGAGAGAAAGCATTTAAAAAACAAACTTTCAGCTCTTATACTTACTTATTTTATTCAATAATTCAACCTCTATTTATTGGGCATCTACTATTTGGTGATCACTATTTTAACTGCTGAGAAAACAAAGTTGAAAGACAGAGAATGTTTCAGTCCTCATGGATTTCATATGGTACTATCATTGTATCATGCAAGAAACAGCATGGCAGAAATAACAATGGGAGTATTATTACAGGTGGGTAATCAGGAAAAGCTCTCTGAGAAAGACATGTTTGAGCTGTTACTTGAATAAAGTGAAAGAACCATCTATGAGAATATGTGGAATAAAAGTGTTCTTGTCAGAAGAAACAATAGATAAAAGAAATAAAACAACCTTGATTTGGAAAAAATGCCATGCTTCAGAAAAAGCAGCCAAAAAAAGGAAAAGAAAAAAGGTTGCAATTATAAAATGGAGGACTGTTACAAAGATAAGGATTAAATTCTATAACATAAGCAAAGCACTTTGGAAATATCTGGGGCATTATAAACATTCAGCAAACGATAAGAGTACATTATTAATTTATGAACTATCACAAATATTCTGCTATGACTCAAAAACTAAAACATATATAGCAGAATGTGGGCTTTCTTTAAATTGTACCTATTTAGAGGCTTTATTTTTATTACAAGAATGATGTTATTGCTCCTAACACTCTTATAAGACTTATTTGGAATTACATCCAAAATTAGCTTATGCATCACAAACATGTATATGCTATGCAAACTTTTCCTCTTTGTTAAAAATTGAACTCAGAAGGTAAGTCCTGGGAAATATATTGCTTATTTTCCTTCCCAAAATGAGAAGCTTCATCATCTTGTTTTATCCTTAAGAAATGTTTTCATTTCAGAATTTACTACATTGCTATTTTTTTTTTTTTTTTGCTATAAGTCTGTGAGGCATATAGTGACATTTATTCATTCAACAGTTAGTACTGAATATATACGCCGGGCACTGTTTTAGGTGTAGGAAACAAGAAATAAGACAAAGTAACTGATCTCATCAGGATCTCAGTTCGTAAGATGATTAATAAGTACCAAAACAACTAACTGAAATGAATGTCTTGTAATGATAAGTGCCACAAGGGATAATAGCAAACCCATACAGTATTTATGCTGTGCAAAATATTGTTCTAACTAACAAAAATATAAACTGATTTAGTTTTCATGAAGGAAATAAAACAGAATAATGGGGTAAAGAATGACTGAGATGTATGTAAGATACAGGGCAAAATTACTTAATCACACTTAAACTGTTGGCAAAAGATCATTTGTAGTCACATGTAAGCATTAAATAAAACTTGAAAAAGAAAGGAAAGGAAGAAAAGAAAGAGTCACCAGGAAGGAAATAGAAAATGTGTTATAATGTTAATGAAATTTACATATCCTGCACTGTAATTAAAGAGAGGTCTAAAGACTTTGGAAGTTTTGGTTTTGATCATGTGTTGTGGGAGAAGTGATTAGCTGATCCTTAAGGCAGAGTAACCAGAGATTTATAAAATCTGTTTTCCTTTTACTCCCAGGAAATTGAGTTAGAGTATTTATACTTAGAATAGAAGAATCTTTTTTTATTATTTTATTTTTTGACAAATTATAATCAGACATAATTATAGTATACACAGTATTGTTATTATATGTTACAGTGTGATATGAATAAATCAAGCTAATTAACATATTCATCATCTTAAATCCTTATTATTTATTCTTCCTGTCTAACTGCAGCTTTCTACTTTTTGATCAACCTCTTCCCATTCCCCACAACCCAGCTTCTCTTAACCATCATTCCTCTCTCTGCTTCTGTGAGTTCAATTGTCTTATTATCAATGACAGAGTCATGTAAGTATGTCTAAATATCAATAAGGCTTATTTAAAATATGTGTTGAAACATGATATGGGAATGGTTGTATTTGCCATAAAGTGTCTCATCCTGCCCGATTTGGAATTTTAGATATTAAAAAAGCTATCAGACCATAAGAGTTCAGAAACATCTCAAAAAAGAGCCTCAACTAATAATTTCCCCTTAGAATTCCTCCCTGTTTGCCTATGGGTGATTTGATGGCTGTACACAGGGAAAAATTGATAGGAGCTTAGTTTTTTATTTATGAAATTGTTTCATAGGTTTCTCTCTCTGAGCCAAATCTGGACTCAGATTTTGATTGAATTGAATTGCTTGCGGATATAATATTTGCTGAAATGGAATCTCTAGATTTTGCTAGCTATATGCTATGTGTCTTCTTTTAAGTTTCTCTGGTTCTTCAAAAGTGCAATAACTTCTAGGGAATGGCTCCTGTTAATCTGTAACAAATCCCCCAACAGTTTCAGATTCTCCAAATTGAGGGGGGCATTAAGCATTTTCAAGAGTCCCTTGTCATCTCTCTTTCCCTTTCCACAAATGCATTTCAAGCTTTTTTCACTCTCATCTAGCTCACTATCTCATCACCTGATTCTCAGAAGACCCAACCTCTCGTTCACGTGGATAATATAATTTACCAGGTAGGATCTATATGAACTTCTGCTTCTGTTTACTGTGAATCATCCATAAGCAAAAGTAAAAAATACCTTTTTTTTTTTTTGTCCTCCAGTTGATGTTTCTCATTCCCTGTCACAGTCAAAACCTGTGTGTTCAGGGGAAGGGAGAACTATTTTTCAGCTGTATCACCTATCTAGTCCTGTGTAATCATCTGCTGTCAGTGCTAAGGCTCACCACAACTACCATTTATTTCACTTAGGATTTTGTAGGTCAGCAATTTGGGTTGGTTTCAGATGGGCAGTGTTCTTGTCTGAGCCTCATCACTCATGCACCTGTTTTCAACTACAGTGTAATAGCTGGTGCTGGACAGCTTATGATGTCTTGGTCTGAGCTGGCTGGGGTAGGTGGAGTCTCTCTTCTGTGTTATTCTCTAACTGGCTCTCTAAGGTTTGTTCACACAGCCTCAGAGTTTCACAACAGCCAGACAGCAAGCATAACGCACAAGCAATTTTCATGTCTGCTCTAGCTCCATGTTCGCTACTGTCACTTTGGCCAAATCAAGTTGTAAAGCCACCTGCATTCGAGAGGTTAGAAAGATTCCATCTTCTAATAGAAGGAGTCACATTTTAGCTCAAGATTATAAATAGAGGAAAACAGAAATGTCATAGTTTATCGTTCACAACTTTTTAGGCAAGTTAAGACACAGCTAGATAACTAGACAGACAATACAGGGAATTTCACACACACATAAAGGCAGGCTTTGACTATACATTTAACTTGTTTAGTTTCCAAACATAGGGTATAGATTCTTTACCTTATACTGAACATTATTATAAAAATTATCAGTGGATTACTTACTCTTTTGGGGGAATTAAAAACTGTGTCTTGCACTTCTTGGCTTCTAGTAGAGTGTTGGGCACAGTGCAGACACTAAAGGTATATTTACTTAGAATATTTACTAAATATTGAGCAATAAATGCAATCTTGCCGTTTTATAGTGAGACATAAAAGTGGCCCACAACAATCTGAGCCATGTGAGGTCTGCTGAATTTATCAGGCCCAGACAAATATGATCATGGGGCTTCAGTCACATCCCCCTCACTCATGTCTGGGATAATTGTTAATTGAATTTAGCAACAGTTTCCAGACTAGTTCTTGCCACCAACAGATTTAAACTATCCAAATGTTATCAGAAGTCATACAATGCAACCCTGATGCTTTCTTTGTTGCAATGGTCCTGGAATTTATAATGCAACACGCTGTGTATAGCCAATCAGTAGCTTATTAGGTTATTTTAGTGAACCAATGTAAATTCTTGACTAAAAACTTTGGAACTACTCCTTTAACTTCTCCCTTTCTATTTTTAAAGAAAATCTGTTTGTAACTGCTGCCACGCAGAGTGCATATTCAGGGCAACTTGAATTTATGCTTCCTGGCTGCAATCCTCAACCTTGACCCAAATAAACTGACTGTTTTGTGTATTTCTGCCTCAGTTTCTTCCTTTAGATCAACAACAGTGCTGCCACGCAGAGTGCATATTCAGGGCAACTTGAATTTATGCTTCCTGGCTGCAATCTTCAACCTTGGCCCAAATAAACTGACTGTTTTGTGTATTTCTGCCTCAGTTTCTTCCTTTAGATCAACAACA
>NW_007731594.1:66349-67122 GCF_000696425.1 Galeopterus variegatus
CCCAAATAAACTGACTGTTTTGTGTATTTCTGCCTCAGTTTCTTCCTTTAGATCAACAACAGTTATATCATATTTAAACAGTATTGTCAGCTCAATCTTCCACCCTACTTATACAATTCTTTCTGTGTAATCTTTTATTATTTCTAAAGTTAAGCTTCCTTTTCATAGGACAAGAATTATGGTGGGAATAGTATGGACCTCAAAGTCCAACAGACCTTGGTTCAAATCATGGAATTCATAAGCACTAGTTGTTTGTGACTTTGGGAAATTACTTGCTTTCTTAAGACTACTTTTTTTTTTTTTTTGAATGCATTAAATGGGAGTAATCATACTGACATTTTAGGATTGTTCTAAAAGTTAGAAAAATTTGTGAAATATTAATCATAGGGACATAGAGTAGTGATTCAGGAAGTTTGTAATAGTGAACAATTTATACAATGAAGCCATAACATAAATATCCTTCATCTGGCCAAAACATTAACCTGAAGTTTTAGGTGTTAAATAGTTTAAATGGGATTTTAAATTTTATATAAATATATGATTATATTATGTTGTAGAATGGCCACAGATTTTTTAAATGCATATTTTACTAATGTTGCTGATCCCTTGGGACTAACTTATGACACCTTGGAACATTCTGGTTCTTCTCCCAGACAGTATTTTTCTAGAAAAAATGGAAAAGAAATGAAACAAGTAAAGCATATAGCAGTGTCTGGTATAAAACAAAATCCACCACTTTCTACCACTAAGACTATTTAAAATAATGCTTTACA
>NW_007731594.1:67301-67683 GCF_000696425.1 Galeopterus variegatus
GGGAGTCTAGTTCCAGAAAACGAAAACATTTAAACTTTATTTTTGTTACTACAACAGAGAACAGGTGTTCTTTTTTATGAACAGACACACTAGGGGACAGTTAAAATTTTTCAGGTTTCTTGTAGTGAGCCAGCTTTATCATTAGGAGTTCTGGTTATCATTTTCGTATTTTGTACACAAAAAAGAAAATAAACCACATAAACAGCTTTCCAGATCTTCTTCCTCTTGAAATTCTTGAGTGTCATTGAAATAAATGATCTTTAAATTTCTACACTGAATCACAGTTTGGTGATTCTGAATGTCTGGTCCTGAAAGAAATTGGTTTGGTTGTTAAAAATGAAAATTTCAGGGCCAGCCCCATGGCCCACTCGGGAGAGTGTGG